>NC_067282.1:573097-785027 GCF_020740795.1 Apus apus | reverse complement strand
AACAGCAAATCAAGGCCGGGAGCAGGACCTGAACCCCCACAGAAGCCCCTCACTGCTGCACCTCTTCCCTGCCCCACAACCCCTGGGTCCCCTTGCTGCCCCACCGTGCTGCCCCGTGGGTGCCTGTCCCTGAGCCCCCCACCCTGCAGCCCCCGGGGATTTTGGGTGGGCAGGGGGTTCAGCTGGGGGCAATGTGGGAGACCTTGGGTTCATGGAGCCAGCTCAGCTCCGGGAAGGGATGGCGAGGGGGGACGAAGGGCAGACGCGGTGCCCGGAGCCAGAACTTGGGGACAGACGGAGGAGGGACAGGAAAGCGTGACCGGCAGCGTGTGCGGGGAGGGAAACGCAGGGTCCGGTTCTCCCGGCCCCAGAAGGGCTCCGGGATCCGGCTGGGGTGAGGGGGCTGCGGCGGGAGCCGCGGGGCTGGTGACAAAGCTGGTGTCCCGTGCCGGGGCTGGGGTGGCTTTGGCAGGTGGCTCTGCCCCGGGAAGGGGGAGGAGGCTCCGCGACACTCCCAGCCCTGCCCGCATCCCTCGATGCTCCAGTCCCGGCTCAGCCCGGCGGCAGCGCAGGCAGGGAGGGCAGCAGGGTGAGTGCGATCCCCCCTTCCCACCCCTCTAGCCCCTCGCCCTTTGCCTACACTCCCTGTAACGCGGGGGGTCCCCCCCCCCATGCTGCACCCTGGCTGTGGGTCCCCTTCCCGGGACAAACCCAGATTCTGTCCTAAACCTCCCAAATTCAATCTCCTCCTGATTCAAACTTGTCCCTGAGTCAGGAAAACCCGGGGGGTCCTGGCTGCTCAGCCCCTTCCTCCTCCTCAGCGCTGGGGTCTCGTCCCGGGAGGTGCACCCTGCGTTTGGGGTGACACTTCTTTTTTTTTGGGGGGGGAGCAGGTCAGCTGCCTGGGCATGAGGAAGAGCTGCTGGTGCTGCAGGCACAAGGGGCTTGGGGGCAGGGTGGGTACCCAGAGGGACAACGCTGGTTTGTGGGGCTGGTGTGTCCCAAAAAGATGGCAGACGTGGGGTACTGTGTCCCCGTGTCCCTTCCTGTCCCCATCTGCTCCAAGGTCCTGCCGAGGCACAAGGGTACAGGAGGGTGCAGAGGGCACATGGGGGTCCAGGGTGGGCTGGCAAGAGGGGCACTGTGACTTGGAGCAGGGGGAGACAGAGGGGGTCTGGGACCCATGGGGAGAGAAATTCCCGGGGGGGGGGGGGGGGGGGGGCGGGTTAGGGCAGTGACACCTTGGGATGGGTCCTTGGGGGCACCTGTGGAGCTGTGCCCCCCCTGCCAGGGTGGTGGTGGCTTCTGGCCCTGGGCTAGAGCCAACAGGGAGAAAAGGGGGTCCCTGCTCACCTCGGGGGACCTCGCCTGGAGTGAGTGGGGTTGATGCACGGCAGGGTCAGTCCTGGAGCTGTTAGTTAGGGTGGGGGACCCCAGACCAGCCCCCCAAAACCAACCCCCCTGGGGTCCCTTGGGTGCCTGCTCTGCACCCTGCAAGAGTGCCACCCCACTTCCCTGGGGGGAGCAGGGGAGCAGGCTTTGAACTCAGCCATCCCACCCCCCCAGGACAGCTGTGTCCCCCAGTTGTCCCCAGCTCTGGGGATGGGGGGGGGGGGGGGGGGGCAGGCAGCTGCCCCAAAGCTCTGGGGGCTTTATTCTGTCCATGGAGGGAGTGAAATCTGGGGAGGGGGCTGCTGCAAAGGGCTTGGATGCCCTCACTTCATAGAATGATAGAATGTGTGTGGTTGGAAGGGAACTTTAAAGGTGATCTAGTCCAGCCCCCCCAGCAGTGCACAGGGACCTTTATGACTAGCTCAGGTTGCTCAGAGCCTGATCAAGACTGGCCTCGAATGTCTCCAGGGATGGGGCCTCCACCACCTCTCTGGGCAGCCTGTACCTCGCTTCAGCCCTTGGTGTGAGGCAGGGGAGGTGCCTCATGGACAATTCTGGGTTCACCACTGGGTCTGGTAGGACCGTGGTCCCACACGGGGCCACTGCTGCTTGCAGGGGGCAGCCCCAGCTGACACCCCCCCCCCCAGCCCTGTCCTTCCCTGCAGGTTGGGCAAGGACATGGAGGAGGAGAACCAGACGGAGACCTGGCACCGGAGCCTCCAGGCGCTGCTGAACGCCTTGAACCAGACGCTGCACGGGGCGGTCCTGAGCCCTGCCGACCGCCCTGCCGCCTCTGCCGCCGTCCCCCGCAACGCCAGCGCCCGCGCCGGCCGTCCTGGCCGCCACGACAACGCCTACATGTACATCCTCTTCGTCATGACACTTTTCGCTGCCACGGTGGGGAGTCTCATCCTGGGCTACACCCGCTCCCGGAAAGTGGAGAAGCGCAGCGACCCCTACCACGTCTACATCAAGAACAGGGTCTCCATGATCTGAGCTCGGCCCCTGATGCCTGGTCCCCTGGTGAGCTGGCGTGGTTTGGGGACACGTTGCTGCTGCACACCCCACAGCCAGCCCGCTCCCAGACGGGATGGGAAACTCTCTGCCTGGTGTCCCCAGGGAGGTGCTCAGCCCTGGTGTGAGCAGCGTGGGGACCACAGCTCCTGTCGGGCAGGAGCTGCCAGGGTGCTACCCACAGGCAGGTCCCAGTCCCACAGACCCACCTTGGCTGAACTCTGGGGAGATGGGGATGGCAGAGGCAGCTCCTTTCCCACCGTGGCGTGCCGAGCCTGGCAGGGGGTCTTCAAAGAGGAGAATCCACCATTTCCCTGCTTGGATCTGCCAGCGTTGACCTCCACGGGCTGGCAGCAGCCTTTGTGACACGGGCTAGTGGGTTTTTCTGGTGCTAAACCCCTGTAATTCTGGAGCTGGGCTGGGCCTCGTTTTTCTGGTGGGGAATTAAAGGAGGTGGTGGGTTCCAGTGGGGTCACGTTTGCTTCTTCTCCGAGCAAAAGTCAGTGTCAGGGGCCATCCGTGGGGTGCCCAGGAAAGGCTAAACCTGCTCCCTGTGTCTTGCCAAGGGGACATGGAGGGCCACCACCCCTTAGTGGCATCACAGCGCCTGTCCCAGGATAGGAGATGCTTTCTCCTTAGAATCATGGAATCATTAAGGTTGGAAGGGACCTTAAAGATCATCAAGTTCCCTGCCATGAGCAGGGACCCCTCCCACTAGACCAGGCTGCACAAAACCTCATCCAACCCAGCCTTAAAAACCTCCAGGGATGGGGCATCAACAACCTCCCTGGGCAACCCATCCCAGTTCCTCACCACCCTGAGAGTGAAGAATTTCTTCCTGCTGTCTGACCTCAATCTCCCCTCTCTCCGTTTAAAAACCCTTGTCCTTGCTGCCAGCTGGGGAGCATCCCCGGAGCTGCGGGCACAGGCTGGGAGCGCAGCCCGAGCGCGGCATCCGGCTCCGCGCCTCCCCGAGCTCCCTCCGGGCTCCGGATGGTGATGCCGAAGTTTTTCCTGCTTCCTTCCCTTCCTGCTGTCGTCGACTTGCAGCTTTGGCCTTTTGTACCGCAGCTCCCAAATGTGTTTTCCACGGGGCAAGGGCGCAGAAGCGGACGGGAAGGGGACGTTCCCAGGTCCTGCTTGGGTTCCTTGGCTTCGGATCCGCTATTAAACTGCCCGGCTTCGGGACTGGCCCGTGAAGTGGCTCATGGCCAGGACAGTAAATGTCCTCGTCCTTCAAAACAAGCTGTGGGGCAGCGCCGGTGACCCGGCCCCTTGCACGTGTTAACCTGTTCATAATGGCATCATTAAAGGCTTTAATTGCAGCCAGACGAGCTGGCCCGCGGGGGCCTTTCCGCCCGCCTCCGAAGCTTGAACACGTCTGCGGTGCCGGAGCCCGAACGCTGACGCCAAAGCCCGAGCCATAAAACAACAGTGGACGTGAGGGCGTTTGGGGCAGGGCTGGGAATCTTGGCACCGGAGGCGAGGGGATGGCAGCAGCTCAGCGAGCCAGTTCCTGATTTCCCATGTGCTCAGCCCAGGCAGGGGGTTTCGGGGAGCCCTTTGAAGGGGGGGGCTGCCCATTTTGGAGCTGAGCCCGCTGTGAGTCCTGAGCCGGGTGGTTGGTGCCAGTGGGACTTCCCAGGGGTGCAGGGACAAAAGCCACCAACGTCCCCTGGCACCTGGTCCAAGAGGGAAGTAGCCTGAGAGGCTTCAGTGTGTTTGTCTTGTGGTTCCAGGGCTGGGAAAAGAAAATAAACCCTTTATCTGCAAATAAATCAGGGGAATGGGGCCAGGTGGGGACAGCCAAGACCTCAAACCTCCACGGGGTTGGTTTGTGCAACCATACACCGTGCTCAGGTCTTCTCCACCTCCACGGAGCTTGTCCTCCTCTAATACTCATTCCTCCTCCAGTGGGATGAGCTGTGGAACAGCCACTCGTGTCAGGGCCAGGATGGGGGTCCCTCTGCTGGGACAGGTGGTGGATGGTGAGCATGGTACCCCAAAAGCCCCCTGTGATATAGTCCTCTCCTGGTGGCCACCAGCCCTGCCAGGACACAGGGAGGCTGGCATGGATCTAGTGACTTCAGAGTTCCTTCTGCTGCCATGACCAGGGGGGACAACCCTGTTACAGGGTGGCAGGTCATTAAAGTAATTAGAATTTTGCTTTTCCCTAATCCATAAAACCCCAATCCAGGACACCCTCCCGCCAGACGTAGCTCTGGTGGTGATTTTTGTCGTTATCATCCATGAGCAGCTCCTCCCGTTCATCCCCACAGTTAAACTGGGACCAGAGCCTGCAGCAGGGCTGGGGGGATGGCCCGGGTGTCCCACCTTGGTGCGCCGGGCTGGAGCCACAGGGCTGGGTGACAAGGTGCCAGTGCCACCTTGTGGCAGCTGCTTCGGTCCCCACGCCACAGGCACCTGCTCCTTTTCTGAGCACCCTGGGATCCCTGGGGCCAGAGTAGCTGGGTTTGTCCCCATGAGACCCATAGCTCCAGGCTGGCTGGTGTCCCTATGGGACCCATGGCTTCAGGCTGGTTGGTTGTCCCCATGGGACCCACAGCTCTGGGCTGGTTGGTGTCCCCATAGCTCCAGGCTGGCTGGTGTGCCCTTGGGACTCGAGTCTCCAGGTCAGCTTGACAAACTCATCCTCAGCCAGGGGCTGCCCTGGGCTGCTGAGGGTGCTCAGAGGGGTATGGAAACACAGGGATATGGGAGAGAGGATGAATTTGGGAGCCTCTCAAAATGGATTTGCTTCACCTGTCAGGGGAAGGATTTCAAGATGAATTAGGAGCTCATCCCAGAACTCAGGGATTCCTCATCCAAACTGATGTGGCTCTGGCCTTGCTCCCTGTGCTGCAGCCCCAGGAGCAGAAGATTAAAAATGCAACTAGGAAAAAAAACCCTCAAACAAAAACCAACGAAAAAAAGGGCTCATGGGAGGCCAATTAATTGAAGATTTTTTTCCTTGGCACCCAGCAAGGAATCAGGAGTGAGATGCTGCCTATGGCAGCTTGCCTGATACTTGGCAAAGGATATTGAAACGTTGTGTGTGGGGGACGTTCAGGCTGATCTTGGCTTAGAGAAGCAGTGGTGGGATTGTTGGAGTGACAGGAATCATGGTGGCCTGTTCCTGGGACTGCTTTGATGCTGGGAATTTTGGTAAGAAGTGTGCAAGGGAAAGGGGAGCAGCGCAGGGACTGCTGGTGATGGTATCAGGGACTGTGGGTGAATGTTTAGTCAACAGCATGAGGTACCTCTGGCAGTTTGTGGTGTCCTGGAGGTGAATATGGAGCACAGAGGGACTGGGGTGTGGGAAGGTGTGTCACTGAATCATCGAATCACAGAATGGTTGGAAGGGACCTTAAAAATCATCTCGTTCCAACCCCCCTGCATGGGCAGGGACACCTCCCAGCAGCCCAGGCTGCTCCAAGCCCCATCCAACCTGCCCTTCAACACTGCCAGGGATGGGGCAGCCACAGCTTCCCTGGGCAACCTGGGCCAGGCTCTCCCCACCCTCACAGCCCAGAATTTCTCCCCTCACATCTCAGCTCCAGCTCCCTCTGCCAGCTGGAAACCCTTCCCCCTGCTCCCATCCCTCCCTGCCCTTGTCCCAAGCCCCTCCCCAGCTTTCCTGGAGCCCCTGCAGGCCCTGGAAGGTGCTCTCAGGTCTCCCTGGAGCCTTCTCTTCTCCAGGCTCAACACCCCAACTCTCCCAGCCTGGCTCCAGAGCAGAGCTGCTCCAGCCCTCCCAGCATCTCCATGGCCCTTCTCTGGCCTCTCTCCAACAGCTCCATGTCTCTCCTGTGCTGAGGGCCCCAGAGCTGAACACAACACTCCAGGGGGTCTCAGCAGAGCAGAGCAGAGGGGACAATCCCCTCCCTGGCCCTGCTGGTCACACTGCTGGTGACACAGCCCAGGACACAATTGCCCCTCTGGGCTCCAGCCCTCCCTGGGGGCTCATGTCCAGCTTCTCATCTCCTCCCACCCCCAAGTCCTTCTCCTCAGGGCTGCTCTCCAGCCACTCTCCCCCCAGCCTGTGTCCAAGGAGAGGTGCTTCTCCCAGTGCTCAGTGCTTGCTAAGAATCTTGTGCTGCTGATGGGGCTGGTGTTGCTCCCCTCAGGTGTTCTGAGCCAGGCTCACATGCAGGAATCAGACGTTGGGATGGATTGCCCAGGGAAGTGGTGGAGTCACCATCCCTGGGGGTGTTCAAGGACAGGCTGGATGTGGCATTTAGTGCCATGGTCTGGAGATGTGGTGGGGTCAGGTCATGGGTTGGACTTGATGATCTCAGAGGTCTTTTCCAGCCTCAATAATTCTGTGATTCTGTGAGTACTTCTGCTCAGGGTTTGCAGCCCCTGGTAAGGCAGGGGCTGTGATGGGGAAAGTTAATCTTGGGAAATGTTTAAACACAAGGGAGGGAAAAAGAAAGAGCTCCCAGTTCATGGCTGGGCAGAGACGTGCTTGAAGAGCATTCCCTGCACTGCAGCAGATGGACACTGGACAAACATCTTCCACGTTGCAGTGAGGGGCTCCCCTGGGCTTATTCCAGGGTAACTTCCCCAGGCCCCTCCTGCCCTCCCTGTCAACTGTTCTTGCTGGTTATGCTCACTGAGCTGGAGAACTGTGAGCTGGGGCAGATGCTGCAGCAGGATTTGGCTGGCAGGTTTGGTGCACAGACACCACTGGGTGATGTTTGTTTGCTAAGTGAATGACTCTTAGCTACCAAGGAGTCCTAACGAGCTCTTACTTGTCCCATGCATTGAGCTACCACTAAACAGAAAGAAGTGACAGGGAGGGAAACCTGGGGAGGGGATTAAGGCCAGTCCATACATCTGTGGATATTGCTGCCCACAAGAAATGGGACATGGAGCTGTAACAGGGTCCTGGCTGTGCAAGTCCAAGTCCATGGGGGTCCCTGGGATGAATGCCCTGCAGCACAGCTCCCAGCACCCCAGGAAAACATGAGAGTTTCAGGCTGGGACTGATTCATTATTTCCCATCTTTTCTGGAGGGAGAACTGAGGTCATGCCTTCCTGTGAGGTAACTCATGCTCAGAGGTGGGGTTGGCCATTGCCTATGCTACCTTAAAAGGATTTTCTGGGAGGTGATTATTATTAAAGGAAAATAATGGTGAGGCTGCACCTCAAATCCTGGGGGCAGTTCTGGGCCCCTCAGGACAAGAAGGACATGGAGGGGCTGGAGCGTGTCCAGAGAAGGGCAAGGGAGCTGGGGAAGGGGCTGGAGCAGAAGGAGAAGGGGCTGGAGAACTTGTGAGGAGCAGCTGAGGGAGCTGGGGGTGTCCAGCCTGGAGCAAAGGAGGCTGAGGGGAGACCTGCTGGCTCTGCAGCTGCCTGAGAGGAGGTTGGAGCCAGGGGGGTCGGGCTCTGCTCCCCAGGAACAAGCGACAGGACCAGAGGGAACAGCCTCAAGTTGTGCCAGGGGAGGTTGAGGTTGGATCTTGGGAACAATTTCTCCCTGGCAAGGGTTGTCAGGCCCTGGCCCAGGCTGCCCAGGGCAGGGGGGGAGTCCCCATCCCTGGAGGTGTTCAAAAAACATGTAGACGTGGCACTTTGGGACACAGTTTAGTGGACATGGGGGTGTTGGGTTGATGGTTGGACTGGATGATCTTAGAGGTCTCTTTCAACCTTAATGATTCCATGATTCTATGAAATAAGCTTCTTCTAGCCACAGAAGCTCTTCCTTCATGTCAGAAACCCTCATTGTCTTCTAAATAAATCAGGCCATCTGACCAAAGATGCAGCCTGTCCCTGCACCCTGCCTTGCTGATGGCCCTGCAGCACCATGGCTGGAGAGACACCCTGGTTCAGAGAGGTGAGAGAAACAAAAGTGACTTAAACCAATTCCTGCTCTGCAGGAATTGCCCTGTCAGTTGCTTGAAGTCCTCTGTGGGCCTTCTCCTGTACTTTCTGTCACCCTGCCTTGGAAGTCTGTCGCTCTGAGTTGCCTCTCTCACCCCTGGTGGTGGATCAGATGCTTTAGATAAAGATGTGGGAAACAAAATTAATGATGTGCAGGCATGAAAACCATCTCTCCTGCCCCTCTGTTTGCTACCTGTCAGAGCTAGGCCCCTCCAGCTCCTCTGCAAGATCAGGGTTGTGAGCTGCTGGCAGTGTGGGATACATCTCTGTGGTGGCACAGGGAGCACTGGTTCCTGATGGCTCTTCTCCAGCACAAACCCCACCTCTGACATGTCCCTAAAAGCAGCTCTGATGTTTGCTGCCACAGCCTTTTTCACTCCCAGCCCTTCACTGAGCAGTGCTGAGCACAGCTCCTGCTCCTGCCTAGCCCAGAGAAGTCACTTTACAAAGATTTTTTAAACCACGTGATGGAAAAATGCAGAGCCTGGGGACTCAGAAAATCAGTGTCTCCTGAAGGGACAAGGGGTGATGGATTAAAACTGGAGGAGGGGAGATCTAGGTTAGACATTAGGAGGAAATCCTTGATTATGAGGGTGGGGAGAGCCTGGCCCAGGTTGCCCAGGGAAGCTGTGGCTGCCCCATCCCTGGCAGTGTTGAAGGGCAGGTTGGATGGGGCTTGGAGCAGCCTGGGCTGCTGGGAGGTGTCCCTGCTCATGCAGGGGTGGGACTGGGTGGTCTTGAAGGTCCCTTCCAACCCAAACCATTCCATGATTCTATGATTCTGTGAAAGCCATTTCCTGATCTCAGTGGTCTCTGCTGCATCCTGCCCACCTGCCAGCCTGCTCCTGGTCTCCATGCTCTGCCTGCAGAGCACCTTCACTTCTTCAGGACAAAGCACTTTGACTGTTTTGACCCCAGACTGGATTAAAACCAGCACTCAGACCCAAACCCAGACCCAAACCCAAGCCCACCATCAACCAGCAGGGATGTCCTCACTGCCTGCACTGAGAGTTGTGCTGCCTTTCTGGCAACGTGCTGCTCTGAGAGAGGGAAGTGAAGGGATGGGAGCTGCTGTCTTATTTCCAGGTAACCCCAGAGGAGAAGAGGGTGTTCAGGAATCATAAATAATAAAACAAAAGCTGTGCTGCAGAGCGAGACCACCCATGCCCAGCACCTGCCAGAGGCTCAGCAGCAGCTGGAAGGATGTGCTTGGTCCATCCTGCGTGACCCCAGCTCCCTGCTGAAACACCACCTGGGATAGCATGGGGAGCTCCTGGCAGGCAACCCTGAATAAACTCTGTGTGGTGAAATTGCCAAGGAAACACTGCACCGACTGGATTTGGCCCTGAGGCTCTGCAGAGCAGGGCTAATCTGCTCTGTTGTGGGTGAGGGTTGGCTGGGGATGCTAATCATGGACTCATGGAATTGTTTTGACTGGAAAAGACTCTTCAGATCACTCAGTCCAACCATTAACCCAGCACTATGTGACAGATTTGTTTCTGAAATTCAGTGGCATTGCTGTGTGCTTCTTCTGCAGGAAGGAAACCAACATCAAACACAGCGGTAGGAATAAAATCTCTGCATGGTTGCTCAGGAGTGAAACACTTAGATGCTGCAGGGGGATGGATACACTTAACCATGGAAAGGAGAATGGATACACCCTCTACTTGCATTGCATGGAACCATGGCATTTTTTTATCTGGAAAAGACCTTTCAGATCATCCAGGCCAACCCTTCCCCCAGCCCTGCCAAGGCTACCACTGCCCCATGTCCCTCAGCACCATCTCCAGGGCTTGGAAACCCCTCCAAGGATGGGGACTCCCCCCCTGCCCTGGGCAGCCTGGGCCAGGCCCTGACAACCCTTGCCAGGGAGGAATTGTTCCCCAGATCCAACCTCAGCCTCCCCTGGCACAACTTGAGGCCGTTCCCTCTGGTCCTGTCGCTTGTTCCTGGGGAGCAGAGCCCGACCCCCCTGGCTCCAACCTCCTCTCAGGCAGCTGCAGAGCCAGCAGGTCTCCCCTCAGCCTCCTTTGCTCCAGGCTGGACACCCCCATTTCCCTGCATAACAACAAATCCCAAACAGGAGCTGTGTGTTATAAACAAGTTGCTATTAATGTGCAGGATTTTGTAAACATTAGGAAAAAACCTGAACTGATTTTTTGGGGGGCACAGACACGTATCTGTAACTTCACAGTTGCAATTATCATAGAATCATGGAATGGTTTGGAATGGAAGGGACCTTAAAGCTCATCTAGTTCCAACCCCCCTGCATGGGCAGGGACACCTCCCAGCAGCCCAGGCTGCTCCAAGCCCCATCCAACCTGCCCTTCAACACTGCCAGGGATGGGGCAGCCACAGCTTCTCTGGGCAACCTGGGCCAGGCTCTCCCCACCCTCACAGCCCAGAATTTCTCCCTCACATCTCAGCTCCAGCTCCCTCTGCCAGCTGGAAACCCTTCCCCCTGCTCCCATCCCTCCCTGCCCTTGTCCCAAGCCCCTCCCCAGCTTTCCTGGAGCCCCTTCAGGCCCTGGAAGGTGCTCTCAGGTCTCCCTGGAGCCTTCTCTTCTCCAGGCTCAACACCCCAACTCTCCCAGCCTGGCTCCAGAGCAGAGCTGCTCCAGCCCTCCCAGCATCTCCGGGGCCTCCTCTGGACTCTCTCCAACAGCTCCGTGTCCTTCCTGTGCTGAGGGCTCCAGAGCTGCACCCAGTAGTTAGCTAGCTCCTAACCATCACAGAACATACAGCAGATCCCAGGCAGCCTGAGCAGCTCCCGGGCACGATAACCATATAAAAATATTACAGGTGATGATACAGCTTAGATTGCAGTTCTGGAGATTTGCCACATTGGCCTGGAAGAATACACTGACCTCACAGGAGATGACAGCTCAGTCTGGTGTGCTTGAGGGTTAATCAGCCACTAGAAGGGTTTTTAAAGCTGATTATGTAGCTGCAGGAAAGTGAAAGTGAGTCCCAGCTTCTTCCTGCTGTGGCAGAGAGCAATACCAAAGAAGCTGTTGTGACTCTGGGCTGCACTGGGGCCTGGTGCATCATGGCTCTCCCAGGCACCTTGGGGTGAAGGCAGAGCCTCCTGAAACACAGGGGCTTCTTTTATACACAGAAATATATAAAATGACTTTCTCTCTGATTATATTGATTAAGGGAGTGGAACATCTCCCTGATGAGGAAAGGCTGAGGGAGCTGGGTCTCTTTAGTTTGGAGAAAAGGAGACTGAGGGGTGACCTCATCAATGTTTACAAATACGTAAAGGGTGAGTGTCAAGAAGATGGAGTTAAGCTTTTTTCAGTGATGACCAGTGATAGGACAAGGAGTAATGGATACAAATTGGAGCATAGGAGGTTTAAGGTGAATATCAGAAAACATTTTTTTACTGTGAGAGTGACAGAGCCCTGGGACAGGCTGCCCAGAGAGGTTGTGGAGTCTCCTTCTCTGGAGACATTAAAAACCCGCCTGGACACGTTCCTGTGTGATGTGCTCTGGGTGACCCTGCTCTGGCAGGGGGGGTTGGACTAGATGATCTTTCGAGGTCCCTTCCAACCCCTAGGATTCTATGATTCTATATCCTATCATCACTCCTATACATGATGGGTTAACTAGTTCTTTGCTTCTACTTCAAGTGACAGTCCTTAAAAATGTCATCAGTCATCCTCAAAGAGGTTTTTTGTTAGTAGGGGTCCCTCTAGCCTATCAGAGCTCATTTAGTATGCTAATAGCATATTAATATGCTAATTCATATGTTCATGGCGTAAGTCCAGTCAGTGTTTTCCAGTTTGTGCTCTAGGTTACAACCATTCTCACACCAAGATAACTTGTGGGAGTACTTCTTTTCATCCCTTTCCTCCCTCCTGTGGGTCTGTTTCTCAAGGACAGGTTGTTGACTCCTAGGGATTTGTTTTTCTCTCATTTTCACTATCTTAGTGTTTCTTGCTCTCTCTGCCCTGCTATGAAACCCAGAGTTCCCACGTGTAGCAAAATTCAACTGGACTGTGTGTCCAATTATGGAACCCCTGACATGAGAAGGGCAGGGAGCTCCTGGGTAAAGTCCAGGGGAGGCCCCGGAGATGCTGGGAGGGCTGGAGCAGCTCTGCTCTGGAGCCAGGCTGGGAGAGTTGGGGTGTTGAGCCTGGAGAAGAGAAGGCTCCAGGGAGACCTGAGAGCACCTTCCAGGGCCTGAAGGGGCTCCAGGAAAGCTGGGGAGGGGCTTGGGACAAGGGCAGGGAGGGCTGGGAGCAGGGGGAAGGGTTTCCAGCTGGCAGAGGGAGCTGGAGCTGAGATGTGAGGGAGAAATTCTGGGCTGTGAGGGTGGGGAGAGCCTGGCCCAGGTTGCCCAGGGAAGCTGTGGCTGCCCCATCCCTGGCAGTGTTGAAGGGCAGGTTGGATGGGGCTTGGAGCAGCCTGGGCTGCTGGGAGGTGTCCCTGCCCATGCAGGGGCTTGGAACTAGATGAGCTTTAAGGTCCCTTCCATTCCAAACCATTTCATGATTCTATGATTCCAACCAGAGTCAGGAAAATATTTGGAAGCCAGATTGTGACTCTCTGATGTCAGGTGTGTTTGTGAGACCCTGAGGAGGTTCAGACCCTCCGTGCTGTCGTTATTCCTGGTAAAGAAATAACAGGAGGAGACTGATCCTCTGTGAGGCTGTTTTATCTGCTCTTAAGGGAAATAATCCTGGAGGAGCACTGATATCTCAGAGAGTGGTAATTGTCCTACCTGGATATCTGAAGGGAAAATCCTGCATTTAATTAGGGCTGAGCACTGATGAGGCAGCATGTGGGCAGGGCTGTCACTCTGCTGACTGAAACCACTTAATGAAGTCCAAGTTTTCACGTGCAGAAAGAGCCTGCCTGCTCTGATGGCAAAAAACCACCATTCAGAATAATTTAAAGTTTTCATTAAGCACACAGGGGAATAAAAATAATAACAATAAAAAAAGAAATAAAAAAGTGGAGGGAAGAATTTAAGCACTTGAAGTATAAAGTGTCATTTTAATAGTGTCTCTTACTGCCTTTTCAAATAGCTCCAGTTTTTCTGAGCAACACTCCTGTTTGGCAGGTTTGGAGAGGGATTTAGCAAAGCCATTGTCCTTTTTTTTTTGGGGGGGGGGGGGGTGGGGAGAAACAAAGGTTTCAAGAGCTGGAGCTCCTGTTGAGCCAGGCTCTGGCCTTCTTTCTTTGAAGGTTAAACAGCAAGGAGAAGAAAAGAGCAGCAAAGGTATGAAAAGCACCTGCAGTGCTGACTCTGAGGTGCAAATTCCCTGCAGGAACCGCCCTGGTGAGCTTTTCTGAGGTCTGGAGAAGTGTGCCAGCATCTGGCTGTTTGGGGACATGGTTTTAACCAGACTGCTGGGATCAGGGTGGCATCACTGCTGGTACAGGTGTCACCTCGTGGTGTGGAGATGTACAAGAAAGGGAAAAAAAGAAGGGGAGAAAAACATGGAGGGGTGGGTGGCATCGGGGACAGAAGCCCATGGGGTGAAGCCAGAGCTGGTGGGAAGTGTGGAGCTTGTGTGATCCTGCTCTTGGGCTGGCTGGCAGGGTCACCTGCAAGGCCCATGACATGGCAGCTCTGGCCATAGTCCCTTCTCCTATTTTTCACAGGCACACTCCTTCTCCAAGCCTCAACACCAAAGGATGGACCATCCAGATCCACCTGGAGATGAAGAATTCCACTCACTGCTTGAGTCATCTATTATGCCCAATTTCCTTACTCTAACTTTATCAGTGTCCAGACTTTTCTTCTTCTAGACCAGAAACAACCTTAGGAAAGTCTTTCAGTGATAACAGAAGACTTAGGTTGATTTACTTCCTTCCTCTTATCTTCTGTTCACTTCTATCAGTAATTTCCTGTAATAGATCAATTTGAAGGTCCATTTCCCCACACCAAGTCAGACCTCTGGACTGCAGGATTTGTTTGTGCCAACAGCCAAGAAAGAGGTCCCTTCAGGACACAGACTTGAGAGCTTCAAAGGACAGAGATCTTAAATCAAGATTTCTAAGCTTTGTCAGGAAGTATATTTACCTTCCATATTTACAGTTTTCAGCAGCATCCTTTGTGGTGCTGCTTGGCTACCTCAAACCACTTCCCCACATCCTTGCCACCCTTCCATTGTGTCTCCCTCTCCCTTGAGACTCTCTTTCCACCTCCCCCAGGAGCCTGTGCAGCTCCCAACTCAGTGTTTTGTACCTCCCTTCACACCCCGTGTCCCCTGGACAGCAGTCCCATTGCCTTCCACGGCTCTTCCCAAAGCTTTGCATCCCTCTGCAGTGCCTGCTGTCACTATGGCAACCTCTGCGAGGATGTGCAGCGGGATGAGGATGCTCTGTGGGATGAAGATGCTCTGTGGGAAGAGGATCTGCTGCAGGATGTGGTCATTGCCTCCACCTCCTGCTCCAGGACAGGCAATTCAAGTGGAACTCAAGCGGCCTGGGAAGGGGAGGGAGGTGTTACAAATTTCCTCCTAATGGCAATTTAATCACCGCTGAAGCCTGTCTGGAAACGCTTCTGAACAACAGGCTTGTCCCCCGGGGTGGCACTGTTTCCATGGTCCCTTCAGAGGGAACAGATGATGCGTTGGGCAGTGCTGAAGTCTGCCTCAGAGGCTGCAGGAGGAGCAGAGACAGGGAGGTTCTCAGCTTTTCCTTACCTATATTTATATCCCAAGGGGCAGGGAGTGCCTGTGCAGCGGGGAAGCAAGTGAAATACTGCACGTTCATAGAATCATAGAATCATAGAATCCTAGGGGTTGGAAGGGGCCTCGAAAGATCATCTAGTCCAACCCCCCCCCCCAGAGCAGGATCACCCAGAGCACATCACACAGGAACGTGTCCAGGAGGGTTTGAATGTCTCCAGAGAAGGAGACTCCACAGCCTCTCTGGGCAGCCAGTCCCAGGGCTCTGTCACTCTCACAGTAAAAAAATGTTTTCTGATATTCACCTTAAACCTCCTATGCTCCAATTTGTATCCATTACTCCTTGTCCGTTGCTTCTGCGTCCAGCCAAAAGAAGGAGCCTCCGCCCAGCCCTCTCCGCTTCCACCCTCAAGGGGGTTCAGGCCTCCTTGAAGGCCAAGCGCGGGGGGACACCGAGCGCCCTGAGCTACCCGTCCGGCGGGGGCCGGCACCACCAGCCTGGGGAGCCCGAGCACGGCAGAATCTCGCCCTCTGAAGGGAAAGAGGCGGCAGCAGGAGAGGGCGGGCGAGGGGAGCAGCCGCCCCGGCCGAAGGGAGGCAAAGCCCCGACCGCGTCCCCTCAGCCCTGAGGCGAACCGGCCGCGCCGCGAGGGCTGCCGGGAGTTGTAGTTCCTCCCGTCGCCCCCTCCCCTCCCCTTCTGCGGGGAGGGGGGGGCGGCCGGACTACATTTCCCGTCATGCATTGCCGCGGCGGGGCGGGCCGGCGGCTGCTGTCGGGCGGCGCGCGGGGCCGTTCCTGGCGGCGCGGGGCTCGGCGCTGAGGCGAGCGGTGCCGGCCGCGGGGCTCCCGGGCTCTCCCCGCCTCCTCCCGGGCTCCTCCCGGGGCTCCGCAGCACCGGCCCGCCTCCCGTCGCTCTTCCCCTCCCTCGGGCGATGCGCGGTGCGGCGGCGGGCGTCGCCAACTGAAGGAGCGAAGCCGCCACCGTCGTCGTCGTTGTGGTCGTCGTCGCTGTCGCCCTCCCCGCCTCATCCTCCCGCAGCCCGGCGACATGGGCGAGTGCGGAGCCTCCGGGGACGTCAACTCCAACGTGCTGGTGGCCCGCAGCACCGGCGACGCGCAGCTGGACCGGGCGGTGTGGCAGTGGCTGCGCTGGGACCAGGTGGGTGTGCGGCGGGAACAACATCCCCCCCCCCCCACAGCCCCCCGTCCTCCCCCGGCGGGGGCTCCTCCGCCCTCCCGGCGCCCTTCCCGTCCCTCTCGCCTCCTTCCCATCCCAAGAGGGGGCGGTTGGTTCCTTTCCCCGCATCCCTGTCGAGCCCTTTTCCCCCCCCGAGGTGGGGCTGACAGGTGCCTTGCTTAAAAACCACCCGCCTGGAATTCGGGAAGACTTGAGAAATTCCCAACCTGCGAGAGGAGGAGGAGGGGGGGGGGGAAGGTGAGGCAGGCCCCCCCCGTGCAGGGGCTGTACCTGAGGGAGGGGGTTGCCGTGATGCCGTTTTTTCCTGGCACATGGAGAAGATGCTGCTGCTGCTGCTGCTTCATCAAGACAGACCGGTGAACGGCTTGGGATGCAGTTACTCCAGTGGCATGTTCCTGTTTTTCTCAGCTTCCTGAATTTAACGCTCCCAGGAACGGGCACCTGAGGTCTTAAGTTCTGGCGTCATCCTTTGCCTGTTCAGCTCTAAGGGTGTCACAAGGGACTGCAGGCTTGGTTTGCTCTGATTAAGCCCTCCCAAAGTGAATTTGGGGCTCATACAATAATAGGATTTTGGAGGTTATTTTGCTTCACTTGGTATCACAACATCCAAAGTGAATTTGGGGCTCTTATAGCAATAGGATATCAGAGGTTATTTTGCTTCGCTTGGTGTCAAAAAGGTTACTTTTCAGTTGATTTGCCCAAATGTCATGGTCTGTGCTTTAAAAAATATCTTGTAGATGGGGGAGGGTAAACTACCAGCACACCAGTAGTTCAGGTTTCTGCCTGTGGCTTCTTTTTTCTTTCTTTTTTAAAAAAATCATTTCTTTTTACTTTAATGAGAGTGATTGTCAGTGTGTTTATGCTGTTTCCTCTTTAGTTTCATCCTGCCAGGATCAAAGCAGGGAGACTACAAGCCAGTTCTAAGTGTCAGCCCTTTGATAAGCTTTCTGCTACTGAGAAACATGCTTTCTTCTTCCATTTTTTTTTGCAGGAATTAACACTTGCCATCTGCCTGTTCTGTGCTTGGAGCTGCTGTTGTGAAAAATGTCTGGGAGTAGTGGCACGGGGGAGGGAAGGAGTGGAAAAAGGAAACAGCATTCCTGATAATACATTTGATAACCCAGACTGAACTGCAAGAAAAAAGGGTTTTTAACTTCTAAGTTAGTGTACTGAAAGGGTTGTTTTAAAACAAGATTAATGTAGGGTTATCCTGAAAGGGTATGAAGTAGGAAAACTTTCACTTTTTAATGTTAAGGTTATCAGGGATAAGATTTCATTTTAAACCTGCAACAGTGAAATATTTCTGTTTCTATAGCTCCTTCTAAGGCCAAAATGAAGCAATAAAATACAAAAGAGCCAGCTTGATTGTCCCTGTTTTATCCTTGCTTTCCCAGGTGATAATCATGACCTTTCTGACAAGGCTGCTCGAACTTATTACTTGGAGAGATACCCAAGAGAGTTCCTGTGAATTCTGAAAAGTCAGAATTGCTTGGAGAGGGGAGGTCTTGGTGCTCTTGCAGGAGAGGGGCTGGGGGCATGGGGTGCTTCAGGAGCACTTGCAGTCACTCTGTAGAGGATGGAAATGAAAGAGGTGAAGGTGGTGTGGGATGGGAAGGTGAGGAGAAACCAGCAAGTGCAGCATGAGGAGGTATTAGTTGTCTGATGCCCTCATCTCACCACAAGCTAGGAAATGAGGTCTCTGTAGGTTTGCTGCTTACCAAAGAGCTTGACAAGGAGCTGTGTCTATCTCACCCCATCCCCATCCCCCCTTTCCTTGGCCCGAGGGACTTTTGCTGCTTTTGATCAAGGAAGAAAATCTATGCACTACATTCACAGCTGTATTTAGCTGCGGGGAGCTTTTGTCCTCTAACTTAATTGAAAATTACTTGCTGTAATTAATTCTTAGAGCTGTGCTCTTCATCCTTTTTGATTGGGGTGTATGTGCCAATCTCTTATAAAACCAAAACTGATCAAGGACTGGGGTGTGGGTGGAGGGAAACCTGACCATATGATGGTCTTTCTGCTTTCCTTCTCTCTCATCTTCATTAATGCTTCTAGCAACTGGATTAAAGGAAGATCACTTAACTAAATCTCCTTCCTTTCTCATTCTCTCTCCTTGATTGCTGTGTGTTTACTTTTTCTTAGAGACAGGCTTGTAGGCACAAGGCACCTGCCTTTTCTTTGGTCCTCATTGGTAAGCTATGTGAACAATTAGTCATTGTTCTGTTTTTTTTTATTTGTTTTTTTCCCTTTAATTCCTCTTCATCCACTCTCTATCTTCCCTATCGTACTTCTTTATCTGCCTGTCCTAAAGGAGTCTGGCTTGAATAGAAAGCTGTGTCAGAGCAGTTGCCTCTGAGAAAAAAAACACTTTTCTTTAGATCATTTGTGAGAATTTTGGACCTTGCTTGGGGTAATGGTTTTGATGTGCTTGTCTTAAGTGGCTTTATAAAGCAGCAAGAATGTTCTGCGGACAGAGTGGCATGAAAATGAGGTGTGCTCAGTACAGCAGCTGAGTGTTTGTTGTGTGTAGCAGCAGAGAAGCTTTCAGTGGCTGTCTGAGGGTCAGATACTGGCTCAGCAGCTGATGTTAGGGAAGAGTATGAGTAAGATCCTGATCTACTTAATGAAAAACATCATCTCAAAGAAAGATACTCTGACTAGGAAGCAAAGCTGTGAAAGTAACGGATGCCTTTTGCTTTCCCTCAGGAAGTCCTCATTGTAAAAATGAAGCCTAAGCTGCTGGTTTATTAACTAGCACTGTAGGATCACTGACAAGACTCCTGTTTCCGGGGTGTGCTCAGTGTGGTGTAGCTTTACCCATCTCCAGCAAAGAACTGGAGGAGTGTTTGTACACAGACTGTTCCAGGGCTGTGGTTGCTGTGGTGGAGTGTACCTGGAAGAAGGGGCTGCTTGGTGGTTGGTACAAAGGCACTGCTGGAACATCACATGGTGGGGAAAAAATAACTTGACTTAGTTCCCCAGGAGCTGGTTGTGCAGGCTTCTCTCTCTGTGCTCTCATTTTATTTTACTAATTCATTAACTAATTATCAGTGCACAGGTGTAGTATGATTAGCTGCCTACTTGCTTGGTTGGTTTTAGGGCTTTTTTGTAGAGTGTCTCAGTGTTCTTTTAATTTTTGTGATTCTGTTTCAAGAGGAAATGGACATGGTAGTTAGAGACCAGTAACCTGCTCCTGGCATTCAACTTGCAGTATTTTTTTCTTATTAAGACTCTTAAGTGAAATTTTAAGAATAAAAATGGGAAAATAAAGTCTAGGAATTGTCCACAAGTGAGAAGAGAAAGTCTTCAAAATTACATGTATGGGTTGCAAATTCTTAACATTAAAACATGGAAGATAAAATGGTGAATTATTGAAGTAGTTGTTTCTGGGTGGACTGGGGCACAAAACCCATCTGGACAGAACCAGCAGTACTGAGAGTGTGTAAACAGCTCTGTGAAATGGGGAAAGCTCTGTAACAACACAAGTACTGGGCTTTAGTGCCTGCTCCTAAGACATGAAACTCAATTAAATCCAGCAGGATAACTGAAACTTCATGGCAGTGCTGTCTGTATTGCTCAGTTTTGTGGCTGTCTGATGGGACAGGGTGTCACTGTTCTGTGTTTACACAGGTAACTTTCAGATAAAGGAAATAAGACTTGAACATTAAGACTTGCTTTGTGTAACTTGGAACTTCCTGCCTTAGGTACATCTGAGTTGATAAATGGAAGTATTCTCTCCAGTGCAGGATCTCCTGTGGGCTTTTGACTGCTCCTCTACACTTATTTGGGTGGTCTAATGATTTTAAAATGTTCTGAGAAATGGATGGTTCTTACTCTGCAGCAGATCAGAATGAGATAATTGCAGAAAAAATTCAGGTGGTCTCACCCTTTCTCATTACTGTACTTCGCCCTGATTACCTGCCTGAGCTGGCACAATGTTTATGCAGTTGTTCAGGGGATGGATCCGGGCTGGCAGGAGGAAGGGAGTGGAGTTCTTATTGATCAGACTCACTGCAGCTGCTTAATTGTTTTTCCTGACTCAAGAAAGGGGCCAGCACATTCATGGGAGCAGTCTGGGAAGGTGCAAACTGCCTCCTTCAGCAGCAGTGAGCTATAAAGCATTCCTACAATAAGCTTAAATCCAGGTTATTTAAAAAGACATGGGAAAAGGACTGTAAAAAACCCAGTTATGTCAGGTTTTTTCTTATTTTGTATTGGATCAATATAGAAGAGGTGGCTTGTGCAGTGGGCTCCTGGGGAGCCCTGCAGCACCCAACCCTGGTGTCTTCCATCTACCTGGCTCCTTCTGTGCTGCTGTCAGATTTATTAATGAGTGCACTATATATAAGTATATTTTTATATATGCACAGATCATATGCATGTATACACACACATTTGAAAATGCACAAATAGAAAGAAGCAAGGACAGCAAGGAACAACCCTCAAAGGTTATCAAAACCAGCACAAACTGGAAGAACCAGCCAGTGGGTCCATGAATCAGAAACTTTATTTTAAGGAACTTTAAGTACTTAAGATGTGTGTTGGGGAGGTTCCTCTGTGGCTGTGGGGATTCTCTAGCTGCCTGAAGGGAGATGGAGGGGTACAGAGGGGGTAGGTGATGTGAAGATCCCTTTGTCCTTAGCTGTGGGGAGCTTCCAGCTGCCTGTAGGTCCATGATGGGGTGTGGAGGTGGTGAGTGGTAGGGTACAGAAATGGTTGGTGGTGTGGTGCTGCCTTTGTCCATGACTGTGATGAGCTTCCAGCAGCCTGTAAGACTGTAATAGGGTGTGGAGATGGAGTATGGTGCAGAGATCCCTTTGTCCTCAACTGTGGAGAGCTTCTAGCTGCCTGTAGGACCATAATGGGGTGTATAAATGGAGGGTGGTGTGGAGAAGTCTTAGTTTATGGCTGTGGGGGGTTTCCAGCTGCCTGTAAGGCCAGACTGGGGCTCTGTGTACCTCCTTACAGACATACAGGGCCTTTGGGGACAGAACTGAAGGACTGGTTTTGGAGTGTGGAGGAAAACTATTCTGTAGTTCACTCCAGACAGGCAGAATGGATGCTGTACCTAAAATGTTCTTTGATTCTGGCTTCCTCCACTCTCATGGGCTCCCTACTGTAAGTAGTTGACTGTTAAGGAGATGTTGTAGCTGAGACACCAGGATTTAGGAAGAAAGCAGAACAAGACAAACTCAGTGTAAATGTTCCTCCAGTGGGTTGGCAGAGACAAGGGTTGTTCTGTAGGGAACCTTGTACCTCTCAAGTACAAGACCCTGTGTAGAGGCTGTGATTGACCCAACCACCACCTTTCCCTCTCCCACTGCAGGAACTCCCACTGCTTGCCTGCAGTTACCCAACTGATTTTCACCCAACAACGTTGGTGCAGTTGCTGACTAGAAAACTAACTTCTTGATTAAGAATAGGAAATGAGAGCATACAGTTTCTAGAAGAATTTGTAGGTGAGAACTGGTTGCAAGTGCCACTGCTGGTCATGAGATGCACATATAGGGTGATAACCTACGCCACAGCTTCATTGCTCTTTATTAGAAGTTCCTACAGACAGGTACTCTGGTGTGTTTGGATAGTAGGGACTGACCCTAATTTAATTTGGGAAAAAGCTTAAAACAATTGCTGATTAAAAATCAAAGGCTGGCTGGCAGACCTTGAAACATTTTATTTATGGCTGTCAAATTTATTGAATTCTAAGCAAATTTTAGACCTTTTTTCCTTCTTCCAGGCTACATCCACAAGGAGTGTCTGCAGGACAGAGTGATTGCTATGCAAGTTGTAAACTGCCACTAATTTTGACAGGATATTGCCTTTAAAACCTAACTCTGGCAGTAAGTTCACATCATTAACATCATTGACAGGGAAAGAACCAGTAATAAATACTCAGCTAATGCCCTTGTACTTTAACTCTCCAATTGTTTCAGATTAGGTATCCTGATGAAAAGGTAATTCTGTCCCACCAGACAGCTGAGGAGTACCTGGAAAACTGGGGTCTAAGCAGCATAACATTTAATTCACTAAAGAATATATATATATTTTAACAAAACCTCAAGGCTTTCTTCTTAAACATTGATGTCTCAGAGTCCAACTGCTACATTGGACTGCAGATATGACCCCATAGTTCTGTCTTAGATCTGATTCTGGCAGTAAATTTTTGTCACCTTTTGATTCAGTTTGACAAAAATGCTCTTGATCTCCTCCCACCCAGGCAGGGAAGGAGAGAGAGAATTAGGAGAGAGGTGCTCTGGATTTAAAACTAAACTACACAGCTTTAATTAAACACCAATGATAAAAGAAAATGTATACAAATATGTTCAGGGAATGTGCAAACCCCTGTTGCCTCCCCCTACCCCCCAGCAACTCCCACAGCACTCTCCTTAGCTGTGAACAGTCTCAAAAAATCCTGGACTGCTGCTGGAGAAAGGACAGAGTGCTGAGGGTCAGGAGAGCTCTAGCCTGGGGGGTTCATGGTGATGGAGTCCTCCCCGGAAGAGAAGGGAAGAAGAAGCAGGAAGGAAGTTGTCTTGTGTGATCTCTGTCCTTCCTCTGAGCTTACGTAGCTCTATGGAATGGAACATCTCTGGCCAGTTTTGCTGTCTGTCTAACTCAGCCTCCTATGGGGGGGGGGGGTTATAGATCTCCCTGTAGTGTCTGAGCCAGCAGAGTAAAGATGTGACCTTGAAGACCCAGCAGTTACAAAAGCATTCCAGCTGTTATTAGCCCAAGCTGGAACACTTTGCTACTAGTTAAAAGAAAGCTTACTGATGGGGGAAAAAAAAATATCAGTAAAAGGATAAATAGCTTCATCCTGGCTCAAACCAAGACAATTTTATAAAATAAAAAAGGTAAATAGCTGCTGAGACTTTATCTCACATCCCCAACAGGGTCTTCTCCTTCCCTCTTCTTAGAAGCCATTTTAACCACTTTAAACTCCACAGAACTGCTAATATAGGTTATGTAAAGTTCCTGACTGAGAACTGAAGTCAGAAACAACACAGGTAACTTGCAAAAAAAATAAATGTGATGAGGAAGTAGTTCTAGCTTTCTAGAAACAGCATGCCTGTATGGATTAGTATCATCATTTTATAGGAAAAAAGAATGCAGAACTTATTTTTTCTGGTTCTTTTCTAAATGCAGAGCTATGTTCAGACTCCTAGCCTTGCAGTGATCAGGCTGTATCTCTGCCCAAAATGCTTCTTGTTTCCATTTCTTTGTGGCAGTGAATTTGAAGTACTGAAGGGAAGGTTCTGATAGTCTCACTATCTCTCCTCCAAGCTTGTCTGAGCTCTCTGAGAGTGAGAGGACTCCCTGAATGCACTTAGTAGAGTCTGCTTGAAATGGGATAGGAAAACATGGCCTGAACTCTGTTTGCTCTTTACTTCCCACGTATCAAATGGCAAGTCTCAAGGCTATTTAAAAATGCAGAATGGTTCACAAATTCACATCAAAATGGTAGATGAATGGCTTTGAGGGCACTCACATTTCTGTAGATGCTGTCAGATTGGGAACTGGACAGTTGAGGGCAGAGCTGCTGTACAGGGGGAAGTAGACAGGCTGGAGGAATGGACCAGCAGAGACATTACATTCAAGAGGACAGGCTTGAGAAAGAGGAACCCCCTGTAGCAATGGGAGCTGGGGCTGGGATCTGCTGGAAAGGTCCTGAGTGTCTCTGTAGGCATCATGCTGAGCCTCCCCTGATGGCGAAGAAGGTCAACAGTGTCCTGGGCCTTTGTGGGGAAGGAATTATCTCCCTTTACTCAGCAATAGTTAACCTGCCTCCAGATACCCCATCTGGTTTTGAGCTGTGGGAGCACCACAGTCAGAAACCCGACTGTAGCCCCATTACCAGCCAGAGGCACCTCTGTCCTTGCCTGTCCTTTTTCTGGCCCTAACAATGTATGTTCAGGTAGCATGAGCCTTTCCTTCCAGGGTCCTCCTTTCCTTCCAGTGTCACCTTATCTGCAGCCTCCTTGCACGCTGCTGGCAGTGGCCAGGGCCCCTTCCCCACCCACAGCAGGAGGAGCAGCATCTGTTGCCTCTTGATTGCTGCCTTGTCCTGCTTCCTAACCTAAATATGTTTGTGTGTGTGTGGCTGTAAGGGATGAGGCCCTCTGACATGATGGCTGCTTGTCAGTTGTGTGGAAAGCTGGTTGGTTGGCACTGGAGGTCTCCCCATCCCTACAGGATGTGAGTCTGTGTGTGGGTCTCATCTTCCTCCCCAGTGCTGCCCTCTTCCCTACCCTCTTTGCCTTTGGGAGGTTGGTCTCTGTGGGCTTGAAGGACCTTCTCTCTGCCAGATGCTTTTTTCCACCAATAAGTTACCCTCTGAAAACTAGTGTGGGGCTTTGAAGGATCTCTCTCTTCTTTGGGAAGAATCAGTGCTGCTTCTGCCAGACATTTTTCCTGGTGCACACGTGTTCCTATCACAGCAGGCAGGCCCTGCCAGAGCCATGGTACCTGAAATGGGCTCAGCCCCCTTCCCTAACGACTTCCTAGGTTGGAATAGCAACCACAGCCTCATTACTGGGATATTCCCTGCTCAGCTTCACAGGGCAGTGAGGGACAAACCAGTACCTGGGAGCAGCCCCTGAACCCCTTGGGGTGTCCCTACCAGGCAAGTCACTGGAGCAACTGGGGAATCTAGGCAAGACTACAAGTCATGTTGGTGGGGTGAGGCTGCACTAAGCTCACCATAGCATCCCTGCCCTCATCTCCCACCCTCTGTGTATCCAGCAGTGATGCTGCACTTGCTGGCACAGCAGCTGGAGTCCCTGCCCTGACCAGTATTTGCTGAGCTGCTCTGCTGTCTGTAGAGTTTCAGCTGCTCAAAGTGTTGTTGGCCAGCAGTGCCAAGATCTGGTGTGCTTGGAGGGTGGTGAAAGAAATGTGTTTATCATATCCTTGACATCCACAAACTGCTTGACTTCAGAAGCAGCACCACATTCTGTGGGATCTTCAAATTACTAAACTCATGAGATGGATTTGAGTTGCTTTGTTAGAGCCATTGCAAGTGCAATGCTTAGACTACTGCTTTGGTTAGGAAGTCATAGAATGGTTTGGGTTGGAAGGAACCTTCAAGATTATCTAGTTCCAACCCCCTGCATAGGCAGGGATACCTCCCAGCAGCCCAGGCTGCTCCAAGCCCCATCCAACCTGCCCTTCAGCACTGCCAGGGATGGGGCAGCCACAGCTTCCCTGGGCAACCTGGGCCAGGGTCTCCCCACCCTCACAGCCCAGAATTTCTCCCTCACATCTCAGCTCCAGCTCCCTCTGCCAGCTGGAAACCCTTCCCCCTGCTCCCATCCCTCCCTGCCCTTGTCCCAAGCCCCTCCCCAGCTTTCCTGGAGCCCCTTCAGGCCCTGGAAGGTGCTCTCAGGTCTCCCTGGAGCCTTCTCTTCTCCAGGCTGAACACCCCCAACTCTCAGCCTGTCCTCGTAGGAGAGATGGATGCCTTGTTTTGTCTGAAACAGCCCCATTTGTTATTGCTTAAGGTAGACTTGTGGCTGGTTTTGGTGTGGATTTTTTTTAATATTTAAAAATAATGCCCAAACACTGAGGTGAGGATCTCTAAGGAACTTCTCTTTTGCTTGCATGAGGTTTCTGCCTTGTGATTAGTGGCTCTTACTGGTGTTCTAATGCAGGCAAGGGTTTCCAGTGTGTCTGAGCTCACTGGGTTGTGTGCTAACACCTCGCTGCTGCCTTGCTGGGCTCCAGCAGCTTGAGAAGTTCTTTGCTAAGCAGTGAACTGTTACAGTTCTTTTTAATACATCGATGAACTACTTAAAGCTGCTCATGAGCCTCTCACCCCAGCATCCAGTAATTGTATCCCTATGTGCTATTGGTGATATCTTCTTGGAATTCAGAAGTCCAGTGAGATGCTGCATACCTTGTCTAACCTAACTTACCTTCCTAGTGTCTCTTGCTTCACATGACAGGAAACTTAGTGTTGGTGGAGAGTGACTGTGCAGTAATATTAATGACCTCAGAAAATATGCTTTGCATAAAGGCCTACTAGACTTTATTCTTCATAATTCAAATCTCTCATGCACAAGTCTGTTGTGTGGTTTACCATTACAGCTCTTCCACTTTGAAAAATGCATGACTGTGAAGCCTTCAGATGTATCATTTTATTTGCTAACTGTAAAGCAAACCAGCAAAAACTTATTTTTTTTGAGCATTTGCAATAGGGATAAACTTCAGCAGTCATTATGTTTGAGCCCACCTGACTGCAAGGCCTCTGGAAATTCTCAGTTTAGTCTAATAAATGGTGTTCATACCCAAGGAGTGTGTGGCAAGAAGCTAAGCTGGTCCGTAGGCTTTGAAGCTCCAACTCTAAAGAAAAACAGTAAAGCAGGAACCAATGAAAAGCAGTAAAGGGTGTTCCACAGAGGGCTGGGATAGGAGCTGTCTTGAGATCAGTCTTCTGGTGCTACTGAATGTGTGAGCCAGAGCTCACATCATCACCACATCTGAAGTTATACCAAGTCTTGTGAAATTCCTTCTTTCCCAGGATTTTCAGGTCATAGTGAATAGAAAGCTTTGAGATTTTTTTTTTTTTTTGCTTGTAACCCCTTTTTTTTCCCCCTCCTTTTTGCATTTCTGATGGCAGGAAATCTTAGCTAACTGATTGCAGCCTTAGCAAATTCAAATGCTATTTGGATGCTCTTGGCTGACTCATTTTTGTTCCCTAGGAAACAAATAAGGTAGCTTCAATCAAAAATGCATGTTAATATCTTTGTAAAAGAAATGTTTGTGCTGTTGCTTCAGGAAAGTCTTGCCTCAGTTTTGCACAACTCCAGACCATAAACTGTGTAATGTATTATGTGTTATTCTAGTCTTGTTGGCAAACAATACAGTGTGTCCTAAAAAGCTATTAAAGATACTGTGCTATTTAATAATCATACGTTAAAGCAAAACTATGTATGGAATTATGATCATGGGAAATGAAGTTTTCATGTGCTCTTGCCTCACTCTTCTCAGATTAGTCATTTGTTTTCTGGTGGGCTGCCTATGAGCCACTAAAAGAGAAGCTTTCCCTTCTGAAATACTTGTTGGGCCCCATTGTTTTTGTTTTATTTTTAGGCCTTTTTTTAGCTGTGTTCTTAGTAACGACTTCGATTCCAGAGCCATCTGAGAGCTTGAACAATAATGGCTTGCCTTTTTATTCTAAGCCATGAAGAAATGAAAATGTATTTTAAATTCACACATCTCATCTTGCTGGTGTTCAAAACCTGTTGTCAAGCTGCAGAAGTAGTTTCTGATTTTGAGCAAATGTTCACAGAATCACAGAAGGTATGGAGTTGGAAATGACCTTTAAAGGCTGAACATTTTATTGGCTATTTTTTCCCTAGTGACAGTTCGTGCAGCTCATATTGTTGTGCTTTTCCCAGCACTTTTCAAACCCTCCTGAAGATTCTCCTTCTTGCAGAGCAAGTTTCCCTGTGCTGCAGAGGCTGCCTTGTGGCAAGCAGTGTGGGAGCTGAGGCTGGCTGACCTCTATTTTAAATGTCAGAGGTGCTTCACCCTTGCCTTTCAGATGCCATTTGCCTATTTTAACCCTTCCTTAGGACTCTCCTTGAAAAAACACTTTCAGAGAAGCACCAGCCATAGTATTTGCAGCTGGAGTCATTGTTTTTTTTACTGCTGTGGATCGATTGCCTCTACACTGCCAGGCCTGGCTGGGTTGACTGTGTTATTATAGCTGAGAGGTGTCTTGTCCAAACTGGATGTCAGCAGACAAGCTGAGTTTCTTGATGACCAAGTGAATTTATAGAGCCTTTAAAATCCCTGTGTTATAAAATAGGGATACTTACTTATCCTCTTATTTCATAACAGCCTCTGTGGGTGAATCGCTCCCTGTTAGTCCGTGTTGTAAAAGGACACGCATCCCTACCCCTCTGTCAGTGTTTTTTCTTTGTCAGATTAGACTTGTCTTCCCTGATTTTGCCCCTGGTCTCCCCAGGCATGTCCAGGATAGTGTGATTGATATAATAGAATCACAGAATGGTTTGGGTTGGAAGGGACCTTAGAGATCATCCAGTCCCACCCCTGCATGGGCAGGGACACCTCCCAGCAGCCCAGGCTGCTCCAAGCCCCATCCAACCTGCCCTTCAACACTGCCAGGGATGGGGCAGCCACAGCTTCCCTGGGCAACCTGGGCCAGGCTCTCCCCACCCTCACAGCACAGAATTTCCTCCTGATGTCTAATCTAAATTTCCCTTCTATAAGTTTTCTAATTCTGATCATCGTAGGTCATTAATATTAAAGTTTTCAGATTTTAACCTGTTGTTTCCTAGCCTCGATATTAGTTGAGGGTGCAGGATAGCTATGAAGAACAGATGGTGTCTGAGTACATGTGTTCTGTACACTTGAAAGTTCAGAGCTTTGCCAGTGATGCAAGTTTAGGAAAATACTGCATGAACACAGGGAGGTTTCAGTCATCAGTGGCTCTTGCCCCACTGTGCTGTGTAATGTGCTGTGTGCTGCAGAGGGCTGACTTGAAAACACTCACAGGGTTGTAGCATTTCCTGCCCTAAGGCCTTTCAGAGATGCTTATAATCACTCCCTCGGCTGAACAAGGAATGAGAATAAATGTATTCTCTACAGATGGGAATGACAAGTGCTTATATTCTTTCATAAATGCAATAACTGCTTAAAATGAAGAGGGTTTCAGGTCAGAAGAGTTGCATCCTACTGTTCTATTTAGCCAAACATTTCCTTGTCAGGTGCCCATTCATTTTAGTCATGGGTTTTAGGTGACATTTTCAAAATGTTCTGTCCTGAATTGTCTGGTGTTTGTATCCCTTTTGTTGGTACAAGGAGGCCTCCTGTGTGGACCAGGAACTCAGTCTGTAGGAAATACTGAGGTTGGCCTCACATCTGTGTCCTGCTCATTGCCAGGATTGTGCTGTCCTTAGACTTTCTGTAGGCATCTGCTGACAGTTGCTGTCAGGGTGCTGGGCTAACCAGCCCTTCGGTCTGCCCTGGGATGGCCTCTTTCAGGTGACAGCAGAGCAGCCAACAAGCAAGTCCCTGCTGTGACATGTGCTGTCCAAACATCACAGACCTGCAGGGAGCTTTGAGTTGCTTTCAGCTGGGCAAGTGGGGGTGAAATTGTGTCACAGGCAGTGAGGAATGATACCAGAAAGGAAGAATGCCCAGAGATGCTATGGGGGCTCCATCCCTGGAGGTGTTCAAGGGCAGGTTGGATGGGGCTTGGAGCAACCTGTTCTAGTGGGAGGTGTCCCTGCCTGTGCAGGGGTTTGGAACTCGAGGATCTTTAGGGTCCCTTCCAACTCCAAACATTCTGTGATTCTGTTCTGCTTCACTGACATGAGGGCTGTTTTTGGGGCCAGGTTTTTTTTCCTTCAGAAAGGTGCTCGCTCATAAAGATACATCAGTGACTTCTGCAGATGATTCTTTGTTTAGTGCTTGTGTGCAAAATGCATTCTCTATGAACTTTTAAGTAATTGGGGAAACTTGTTTTTCATTCTCTGGATTTTACTGAGAAGATCCTTGAGACCCTTCTAAGTACAGTTAAAAATCTGGGTTTGGAGAGTAGCAGAAGTGGTTTTTACAATGATGTGTGTTGTATTTAACCTTCAGGAGTAGCACTTAGGTCTTTTTTTTTTTTTTTCAACCCACTTGTATCCAGTGAACGTCATGAGAGGGGAAAGTGTCAAAACTGACAGAAATCCCAGTCTTTATTTGAGAGTCTGTGGTAAACAGGTGCTTTGACTCTCCTGTACCCACCTCCTTGACGATTAATGTAACTTGAAATGACAAGCTGTATTTTTATTTTTCACAACATCAGCTTCATTTTACTGTGCCTGTTTACAGACCTTTCCTGCAGGGTGGGGAGGAAGGAAATACTGTTTAAAGTGAGGATTTTTGTCTGTCTTCCAGCAGCACAGATCGAGAATTTATTTGTGTTATCTGCCTTGGGGAAACCTGTTCCAGAGTCTAGACTCCTCACTTAGAGCCTTCATTTAGCTGGGAATCATGGAATCATAGAATGGTTTGGATTGGAAGGGGCCTTAAAGATGATCTAGATCCAACCCCCCTGCATGGGCAGGGACACCACCCACTAGATAAGGTTGCTTAGAGCCCCATCCAACCTGCCCTTGAATACTGCCAGGGATGGGGGAGCGTGTTACTGCCTTGGCAAACACATCAGGGTATCAGTGACAGAAAGAGGTCTTTAATCTTTTATAATAAAGAATGATACAGAAAGAGAATAGGGTAGAAGTGAGAGTTAGGTTGGAGGTTAGTTTATTCAGTGGTATTTTGTAGGACAGGAAGAACTTGTTGCACCGCAGAGCTGGGAACTGTTCAAAACCAGTAAGCATGTAGTTCAGATCTTGATTTTCAGAACTAAATGAAGACCTTAATCTTCTTTTGCAGAACCAAAAAACGAAGGAACAGATTGAAAGCTTGTTACAGAATGGAAAGCACAAGGAGTTACGGGACCGGCTGTGCTGCAGGCTGAGCTTTGGGACCGCCGGGCTGCGCTCTGCCATGGGAGCAGGATTTTGCTACATTAATGATCTGACAGTGATCCAGTCAACACAGGTAAGCTGTGCAGTTGTTTGGGAGAGGCCTTCATGGTTTCACAGAGTTCGGGTGCTCCAGTGCACTGAAATAGGAGCTGAGGGGGAAGCACAGTAGCCATTCAGCAAGAGAGTGATAACATGGAATGTTTAGTGGTGGAAGAAAGTGAAGTAGCTTGTAGAGGTTTCACTGAGCATCCTAGGAGGCAAAATCTAATCACTTCCTCTGGAATTTGGCCAGTAGTTGAAGTCTGTTACACTGCTCTGAAATTGGAAATTGTTAGCTGTCCTAAGAACTTCCATAGCATCATAGAATGGTTTGGGTTGGAACGATCTTAAGGGACCTTCAAGATCATCTAGTTCCAACCCCCCTGCATGGGCAGGGCCACCTCCCAGCAGCCCAGGCTGCTCCAAGCCCCATCCAACCTGCCCTTCAACACTGCCAGGGATGGGGCAGCCACAGCTTCTCTGGGCAACCTGGGCCAGGGTCTCACCTTTTCCATAAATGCCTTAGGAAGGAAGAGTTCATGTTGATTTAATTTTTGGTCAAAAGTGCTTCATGCTCCTTTTCCATATTGCTGTCTCATAGTGGATTTCTTCTTAGCATTTGCTGATTGTACAGCACCAGGGTTCTTTTCAGCTGGTGTGTTACTCTCTCAGTTTTTCCCCCAAAGAAACAGATTAAATAACAACTCTTTACAGCTGAACTTCCTAAGAAGTTAATGCTGAGTACATTTGAAATCAGTCTGATATATTCCAGACTTTGAGCACATGAAAGATGACTCCAAATTTCAATATTGATTTATCTAGGGTTGTAGTTCTTTTGAGCTATCATTCCTGACTTTGATAGTCAATCTTGCACTTACTTCATTATCGTAAATATCAAGCAAAAAGCAGCTGGATTCTTAACCTGCCAAGTGCAGCTTTCTGTCACCCTAGTGAAGATGGTGGGAGGCAAAGAAATAGAAGGGTTGAATCCTATTGAACATGGATAGCAGGAGTCAGAAACTGGGTGTTTCATAGTTCTTTTCCTCATGAACATGTAAAATACAAATGGATTTGGACTGTGCACGTTAAATAAATTAAAACATCTGGGAGGGTTGGCTGATCCACCTGAAGGCTGTGCAGCCATTCAGTGAGATCCAGACAGGCTGGAGAGCAAAGAGGAACCTCATGAGGTTCAACAAGAATAAGAGTAGCGTCCTGTGCCTGGGGAGAAAAACCACCATGAACTGATAGAGATGAGGGGTTGAGCTTCTAGAAAGCAGCCCCATGGAGAAGGACTCTGGGGTCCTGTTGGACAACAGGTTATCCATGGGACAGCAATGTGCCCTTGTGGCCAAGAGAGCCAGTAGTGTCTTGGGATGCATTAAGAACAGTGTGGCCAGCAGGTCAAGGGAGGTTCTCCTCCCCCTCTGCCCTAGTGAGACCCCACCTGGATTACGGTGTTCAGTTCTAGGCTCCTCAGTTCAAGAGGGGCAGGGAGATGCTGGAAGGAGTCCAAGGGAGACTACAGGGATGATGAAGGGACTGGAACATCTGTCTGATGGGGAAAGGCTGAGAGACCTGGGGCTGGTTAGTCTGGAGAAGAGAAGACTGAGAGGGGACCTTGTTAATGTCTATAAATATCTGCAGGGTGGGTGTCAAGAAGGGGCCAGTCTCTTTTCAGTGGTGCCTGTGACAGGACGAGGGGAAACAGCACCAAGTGACAACACAGGGAGTTGCACCTCAACATGAGGAGAAACTTCTTTCCTGTGAGGGTGGCAGAGCCCTGGGACAGGCTGCCCAGGGAGGGTGTGGAGTCTCCTTCTCTGGAGACTTTCAAGACCCACCTGGATGTGTTCCTGTGGGATCTGCCCTGGGTGTTCCTGCTGCAGCAGGGGGGTTGGACTTGATCTCCAGGGGTCCCTTCCAACCCCTGTGACTGACTCTATAAATATACTTAAACATTTCATTTGTTTCCACCTTCGGTCTTGACTGTTGAAAATATAACAATGGGGTAGGTTTGTAACCATTGTACTTGGAACATTTACGTTGAAAGGTTTTTTTTATGACAGACCTACTGAATCTTACCTACTTGGTCAAGTACTTTTTAATAATTGGAGCTTCAGCCATATGATGAAAGGTGTTTCGTTACATGGTTTATAAAGGGTTGATAGAAAATATAAAGGGTTTATAAAGGGTTGGTCTTCAGAGGTCCCTTCCAACCCCTAACATTCTGTGATTCTGTGATAAAATCTCTCATTTAATCCTGTGTGCTTCTAAAATAGCCATCTCTCTGCAGGTTAATGCTCTGATGCAAATCCCTCAGCAGGCACAACTGCAATAATTTGTTTTCTGTTGGCTCAGGGCAAAGTGCTGTGCTTAAAACTTGGAACAGCTGGAACACTATTAAGCTGGTTGACATATTGCTAATGCCTGGCTCATACAACTGCAGCCCAAACTCTTGCACTGAAACCAAATTCCAAGAGCTGTTTATATAGACTTGGAAAAGGAGTAACATGTTGGAGCTTATTAGTAGAAACCCAGCCTTGTATCTGATCATTTTTTCTCTTCAGTTTCATCTTGGATGTAACAAAGTTTGCTTTAGGTTTCTGATCTCTAAACTGGGCACACCTTAGAATGATGCTTGCTTTGGTTCTAGGTCTGATATGAGATGATTCAACTTATTTTTAAAATTATATTTTAAATTAAAAACATTAAATAAACACATTTTAAAAACAGCTTAAAAACTAGTAGTTTGTTGCAACTCATGGAATCGTTCAGAGCAGCGAAGTTGCTTTAAAGAATTCCACTTTTCTTTGAAGCAGGGTGAAACATCTTGATAATGCAGAGGAAGTGAATGAGAGTCACTTGATTTTTTTGGCCTGTGCAGCCAGAATTGTGAGCTGCCCACGTTCCCAGCTCCTGGGTGTTGTGTGCTGCCTTTGTGTTTCCAGGCTCGTGGAAGCGTGACTGCGCTTGGACTGACTGACTGATAAACATACTTGGCAGAAAGGGGAAAGTTTCATTTTGGTCAGCAGGGAAAGTGTTTGCAAGTTCAGTGTCATGGGCATGACTGCTCTCTGAAAGTAACAAACTAGTTTGTATCGATTGCTCCCACTGTGGAGCTTCTATTTTTAGTTGCTTATTAAAGCCATATATCAGGTTAGGAAAAACCATCCCTGGGAAGCAGATTAGAACTTGTTTCTGAAGTGCTTTAGGTGTAATCTCTGAGTAGTCTTGGTTCAGAAGCTAATGACATTAACAGTTTTGCTGGACCTAATTAGAAAATGGGCAACCCTGCCTGTCCCTCTTTGTCCTTTCCTGCTACAGGAGTAAATGGCCATTCAAAGTAGACTGCAGTGTAGTTCAAATATTGCCTTCAATTAAAATAGACCTTGTAGTGAGAGGACAAGAGGTTATGTATCAGAACTGGAAGAGGGAAGATTGAGATGAGATGTGAGGGGGAAATTCTGGGCTGTGAGGGTGGGGAGACCCTGGCCCAGGTTGCCCAGGGAAGCTGTGGCTGCCCCATCCCTGGCAGTGTTGAAGGGCAGGTTGGATGGGGCTTGGAGCAGCCTGGGCTGCTGGGAGGTGTCCCTGCCCATGCAGGGGGTTGGAACCTGATGATCTTGAAGGTCCCTTCCAACCCAAACCATTCCATGACTCTATGATTAGTTAAGGTGTGTGCTTAAGCACGTTCTGTGTTCTTCACTTCCATGATTATGGTGATATCACGAAAAGCCTGATCCAGAAAGGTACAGGATATCCAGAAGTGGCTTTTGACTCACCTGAAGATTGTAGCTATGTCACCCATGCATAAAGCCCAAACTTTTCTGCTCAAGTACTGCTTCTGTCCTTCTGAACCTGTTGCTTTTTATTAATGGGTGAGTAACCTGTCACTGACCTCCACAATTATAAAACCAGTCATCTGTGCATCATTCATGTGGTAATAGTTGAAATATTTAAATCCTGAACTTCATAAAACTATTACCATCCCTTGATTTCATCAACCAAAAATTTTTGTCCCATTCTTGATAGCATCCTTCTCCCCTCACTTCTCTTCTGAAAATTGTTCATAAGGAACTGGCCATGCAAGAAGATGATTTAAATCATGGCAGTAGAAGGAGACTAGATCTGCCTGTGAATTTTATATAAGGAAATCACCTGAACTGTGCAGTAGTATAAATATTTGTAATACTTCAGTGGACCGAATGAGAATTTTGATTTACATCCACAGAGGCAGTTACACATTTGTGTGCTGGCACTTGCTAGTAAGTTATTAATTATCGCCAGGAAAGTAATGGCAAGGTGTTGACTTGGATATTTTCAGTTTAGAAGCAGGAGCTATCCCAGGTGAAATTAGATGGAGATGCTATCAAAACCTGAGTCTTGTAAAAAGGAAATAAGACTTCTTTAAATGGAGAACCTTATTAAAGAAAGGACTTACTGCCAGAGGTGTTGAAGTTACTAACTGCCCTCTGAGAAAGGGAGAATGGCACCTGGGATAAAATAGGTGGGAACATGAGTAGGAGGTTCAGATAGTGGGGGGGCGCTCAGCATTCACTTCTCACTGTCATTTTTAATTTATTTTAATTTCCTGCAGCTTTATATATTTATATATTTGGATTTCAGCTGTGGTATCTTTGGCTAAGCTGAAGGTATTTTCTCCTCATGCTGCATATTTCATCATCTTAATTTTAAACAGAACTTCTCGATGGCAGAATGTCAAGACTTCCCTGTCTTTATTCATATGAAATCTCTGGTCTCTGTCAAACAGTGAAGCTGGTTTAAGGGACTGTCCTAGGAAAAATCTCAGTCCTCCTGGAGAAGTGTCACTCAGGTTGTCGTGGCACCCCATAGCTCCCAAAAATGCTCAGGCAGAAATGGCTGGGGTGAGTGAGCAAGGAAGGAAGTACAGAAGATAAAATCTGCTGAAACGATCAATATAGGCCCTTTACTTTGCAATAAAAAGAAATCAGCTCTTCTGTTTTTGAGGGAGGAGGGAATGGAAAGCTGGGAGCTGTGCAAGGGTGTGAGCATTGGAACCAAAAATCCAAGCCAGCTTTGGTGGTTGTTGTTGGGAATAAAGCACGAGGAAGAAGGCTGATACGCAGAATCCTAGAGATGCCAGGATTGCCAGGATGTTCCAGGGATGCCTCTGCTGTTGAGAGAGAGCTCCTGGGTGTGAAACAGAAATAGTGAATAACACAATTGGTAAAGAGAGTTTTGTTTGTAGTATATTGGCTGACTTCTGTAGGACAGGAGTGTTAGTTGGTTTATCTGAACTTACCTTGGTTCGTGCTGCTTCTGAGGAAGTTTAGATGCCCTGTTTTCTTCTTCTTATCAGTACTGGTTTGTCTAATAGGGTCCTGCTTCTTGTGTAAATATTTTGTGTGTGTCTGGTTTCTTGATGTTTGAGAAACTAGTTCAGATAAAACTCTGCAATGTCCTCTGATCTGAAGATACCACTTGGCTAAATGAGGATCTGTTGATAAGAAATCTGTTCACCTCTTTAAATGTGACTGAATCTGTTCAAGTCAAACTTATACAAGTTTTCCCTATTCCTTTGTCTTGTATTGCTTTACAGCTGTGCACCCAAGTTCTCAAGAAGTTGTCAAGGCAATGTGAGCACGTTTGTGTGGCAACACATGTCAGTTTGGCGTGAAGGTGACTCAGCTGGTGTGTGTAACATGACACAGCTTCCAGTTCTGTCAATATTCAAAAATTTTTATTTATTTCAATTTTTTTTCCTCTCTTCCCTCTGTAGAAACACTACATCTGTAGTTGAAATGGTTCTCCAAAGACATCATGGAATGGTTTGGGTTGGAAGGGACCTTATAGATCATCTATTTTCAACCCCCCTGCATGGGCAGGGCCACCTCCCAGCAGCCCAGGCTGCTCCAAGCCCCATCCAACCTGCCCTTCAACACTGCCAGGGATGGGGCAGCCACAGCTTCCCTGGGCAACCTGGGCCAGGCTCTCCCCACCCTCACAGCCCAGAATTTCTCCCTCACATCTCAGCTCCAGCTCCCTCTGCCAGCTGGAAACCCTTCCCCCTGCTCCCATCCCTCCCTGCCCTTGTCCCAGGTCCCTCCCCAGCTTTCCTGGAGCCACTTCAGGCACTGGAAGGTGCTCTCAGGTCTCCCTGGAGCCTTCTCTTCTCCAGGCTCAACACCCCAACTCTCCCAGCCTGGCTCCAGAGCAGAGCTGCTCCAGCCCTCCCAGCATCTCCGGGGCCTCCTCTGGCCTCTCTCCAACAGCTCCGTGTCCTTCCTGTGCTGGGGACCCCAGAGCTGTTCCCAGCCCTGCAGGGGGGTCTCAGCAGAGCAGAGCAGAGGGGACAATCCCCTCCCTGGCCCTGCTGGTCACGCTGCTGGTGACACAGCCCGGGACACGGGTGGGTTCTGGGCTCCAGCTCATGCTGAGCTTCTCATCCACCATCACCCCCAGGTCCTTCTCCTCAGGGCTGTTTTCAGTCTAACCTGGGTCTGTGCTTGGGATTGTCCTGACCCAGGTGCAGGACCTTGCACTTGGCCTTGTTGGACTTCATGCAGTTTGCACAGTCCCACCTCTCCAGCCTGCCCAGGTCCCTCTGGATGGATCCCTCCCCTCCAGGGTGTCACCTCATCCCACAGTTTGGTGTCATCAGCAAACTGCTGAGGGGGCAGCGATCCCACTGTCCTTGTCACTGGCAAAGATGTTAATCAGCACTGGTCTGAGTAGTGATCCTAAATACCCAGTTGTTCATGTTTGAAGTACATTGTGTGTGGAGTGGGAAATAAGAATGAAAATTGAGATGAAGTGAATTTCATGAGTCAGACAAGTTCTTCAGTGAGGGATTGCTTCTTGGGGATATCAGGTCAGATCCAGATAAGGACACTGCAAGGAATTGCTTTTATTACTGAAGGAAACATCCATTTAATTGTAGTACAAAACATCCCCAGCCCTCCCATCAACAGGAGGTTTCAAACCTCCTAAGAGGTAAAGTTTATTTTTAAGGTATTTTTAAGATTAAGGTATTTTTAAGAGAAGCTTGGCCAAGGTCTGTTCAGTGCTGTGCCTGTATTAGGGAAGGTTGATTTCTGGTTGTGGGGAACTGTGGCCTCTGGAATCTTCTAACAATAGTGTTTCTACCTTTTTGTCTAAACTGCTGATCCATCCAGGGTTGTTTCTGTGCTGGGTCTCCAGAGAGATTTTAACTGGGAAATGAATAGATGTGTAGGCTACAGGAACACCATGTGATGCACTATTTCAGAGAGCATCCTACTCCTCCTGTTTGGAAAAGAAGGGGAGGCTGAGAGGCTGGTTTGTTCCTGTGGATATTTCAGCACATATTAATGTTCCCCTCAATGTGTTTTAAAAACGTGCTCCATTTACTCCTCTGTCTTCTCCCTGCACAGGGGTCTTCTCTGCTATCTTGCCATTTGAAATGTTCTGTCTTGATACCTACATGACAGCTTGTACTTGTGCTGTTGTCTGCACAGTACGTAAAGCAAGGGTTTAATCTGTCCACCTGGAGCAGGTCACTAGTAATAACCTTTGGTTTGAAGAAGTGGGAAAGGATGAAGCCTCCTTTTCCTGCAGATTTATCACTGGCTCTTCAGAAGCAGGGTGGCTGGAAGGGTGTCTGCCCTGGGCTATGAACACAAGGATGAAGACTGGTCCTAGGTTTGTAGTGCCTGAATGGATGGAATTTTTTTTTTAAAAAAAAAAAGGATTTTTCTCAATTGGGTCTTAAAGAAGATGGTTTGAATACATACAAGCAAAGTATGGATTGAAAACGAGTGTTTGTTGCTTGAGGATTTTGCTGGCTCAAGCTTTCTGTTTATACTGTTTGAGCACTTCTTGTGTAGAATCATGGAATCATGGACTGGTTTGGGTTGGAAGGAACCTTAGAGATCATCCAGTCCCCCCCCTGCATGGGCAGGGACACCTCCCAGCAGCCCAGGCTGCTCCAAGCCCCATCCAACCTGCCCTTCAACACTGCCAGGGATGGGGCAGCCACAGCTTCCCTGGGCAACCCGTTCCAGGGTCTCACCACTCTCATAATCAAGGATTTTGTCCTGATGTCCAACCTAAATCTCCCCTCTGCCAGCTGGAAACCCTTCCCCCTGCTCCCATCCCTCCCTGCCCTTGTCCCAAGCCCCTCCCCAGCTTTCCTGGAGCCCCTTCAGGCCCTGGAAGGTGCTCTCAGGTCTCCCTGGAGCCTTCTCATCTCCAGGCTGAACACCCCAACTCCCTCAGCCTTTTTGTACCACTATTACATTTTCTTTCTTTCGTTCTGTGAACACTTTGGGGGAAAATAAATATGCTGCTTTTGTGATCTCATTACTGACATTTTTGCTAAGCTGCATTTTGGCTTGTGACACATTGTGTGAAACATAATTTTTAATGTTTGTTTATGGTGCACCAGAGCTAATTCTTCCCTCTTTTTTCTCTTCTTTTTTCTTTCCAGGGGATCTACAAGTACCTTGAGAGGTGTTTTTCAGATTTCAAGCAGAGAGGCTTTGTTGTTGGATATGACACACGAGGTCAGGTGACCAGCAACTGCAGCAGTAAGAAGTATGAGTATTGATTACATTTCCAAGACTAGAAATCAAATTGTGGCTTTAAATGCATTCTGTTCTCTCAGAATATTTCTGTCATGAACTGTGCACACTCTCTCCCCTCCCTTAGCCCATTTAAATAGTAATGAAGAGAGGCATGGACTAAAGCCTTTATATAATACCAGTTGCCAGCAAATGTGGAATGTAAGGCTAGTCACTTCACCAAAGAATTTACAGTCTAAATGCATGAGAACATCAGGCAGACATTAAGAAGTTGGTGTATCTGGAGAGAAATTTGAATGTGAAGGTAAATTCAGAACATTAACATCTGGCTTGAAAGCACTAAATGTTAATGCTCTGCTGTCAGCTCTGCCCTTCTTTTGTATTTATGCCTCTGATCTCAGCTTGCCTGGGGGAGGAGAATTCTCCCTTCAGCCTAGTGTAACCTAGAATTTTGATGTCCTTGTGTAGACTGCACTCTGTGAATTCCCACAGTGGGAGTATCTCACCTGGAATGATTAATATGTAAACTTCCAGTGATGCCAAATTGTGCTTTTTGCAGGGAAAGGGGAGACAGAAGGTCTGTAAAAACTGCTTTCTGAATTCTGTAAGGAATCCAAATTCGTTGTCATTTGGAGAGCAAAATATATGTACTAATGACATGCTTTAAAAAAAGTCCACAAAACCCAAGCACAACCCTGGGGCTAATTATTCTTTAGTTAATTGTACAGGCTGGGGGAGTTGGGGGAGCCTGGAGAAGGCTCCAGGGAGACCTTAGAGCAGCTTCCAGTGCCTGAAGGGGCTACAGAAAAGCTGGGGAGGGGCTTTAGACAAGGGCACAGAGGGATGGGACAAGGGGTGATGGTTTTAAACTGAAAGAGGGGAGATTGAGGTCAGACATCAGGAAGAAATTCTTCCCCATGAGGGCAGGAAGGCACTGGAACAGGTTGCCCAGAGAGGCTGTGGCTGCCTCCTCCCTGGAGGTGTTGAAGGGCAGGTTGGATGAGGCTTGTGCAGCCTGGTCCTGTCATTCAGGGATCATGAAGCCCCACAAAACCCAAACACAACCCTGGGGCTAATTATTCTTTAGTTAAATAGTAATTAATTATTGTAGTTAATGTAGTTATTGTAGGTAATAGTTGTAACTATTGTAGTTGTGTGAGTTTTTAAAACTTGTTTGTGAACAAGATGATCTGGTGGACTAGATGATCTTTCAAGGTCCCTTCCAACCCCTAAGATTCTGTGATTCTAAGATTCTGTGAGCATCTGATACTTCAGGGATGTAGGAACTGTACAGAATCTGGTAACTGTCTTTTAAAGAGTTTCTGCATTCCCAAGGTCCACCTCTCCATGCCCTCCTTTCTGCTCTTCAGATGTGTGTGGCACATTGGCTCCCAGGCTTTGGCATAAGGGTCTTCAACTCATCTGTTACACTGTATTTGGGCTATTACCCAAATTATTTGGGTTATGTGTAGCTTCAAAATATAGAAGTATAGGAAAAACTTTCCTTTTTAGCCACACAAAGTTTGGAATTCAGACTTGATGGCAGCACAGTCGTTTTATGTGTCAAAAGAGCAAGTTAGTTCTCAACTACATATTTCTTTTGTCCCATCATCCCTGAGGGAGATGGCAGCCTGTCCAAAGGGGTTCTGTAATTAGTAATAAAGTTGACTCAAGTATTGTGATACACAAGCAAAATTTTCAACTACAAGCTGAGCTCTTAAACTCTTTTGGGCAGTTTCAGGTTAGATTTGATAGGTGCTAAAGTGAAATTTTGAGTAACTGAAAGAGACTGCACTGTGCTCATCATGAGAGGTCAGGAGGCAAGGATTAATGATTGTCTGTGAAAACAAGTGAGCAAAGCAAACTGCCACTTGTGATTCTTTCATCTGTTTTGACCCTGAGCAAGACTTGCCTGACATATGAGGAGAGGCTGAGAAAACTGGGTTTGTTCAGCCTGGAGAAGAGAAGGCTCAGTGGAGATCTTGTCATCATGTTCCAGTCCTTAAAGGGTGGCTGCCAAGAAGATGGAGACTCCCTGTTGTCAAGGAGTCCCCTGGAAAAGACAAGGGGTGATGGGCACAAGTTGCTCCTGGGGAGATTCCCATTGGCACAAGAGGGAAATGTTTCCCCATCAGGACAGTCCAACATTGGAACAGTCTCCAAGGGAAGTGGTGGATTCCCCCACATTGGGCAGTTTGAAGCCTCAGCTTGACAGGGTGCTGAGCCACCTCAGATCAACTGGAGTAGTACCTGGAAAGGTTGGACCAGATGGTCCTTGAGGTCCCTTCCAACCTGGCATTCTAAGACTCGATGATTCCTATTACCTGCTGAGCTATGTGCACCTGACTTGAACAGTTTCATATCAAGGTTACCTGAATGAGAATGAGTTTCCCTGCTGCTTGAAAGGAAATGTTTATAATAAAATCAAGGTTTAAAATCACAGGTGCTGTTACTATTCCTGAACTTTCTGGGATAAGAGCATGCTGGTTTGCAGGAGGATATTTTAGGAATAAATCTGCTTCATGGGTGTTGGCTGAAGCTGCTGACCAAGGCTGGCAAACAAGCTTTGCTGTGTGGGATACTGAGTCCATTTCCAAACCTGCTGTTGCAGACATCTGGCACTTTAAACTTTCTGGGAGGTTCGTTCTGTCCTTGAATGAAGGATAAGTGTCTTCTCTATTTTTGCTGTCACTGGTGTATCTACATGGTTGACTAAAATGCCTTGTGCTCTTCAAGCCACACACAAAAGCACCATCTGGGTTGTCCACCCTGAAAGCTGTGTTACACTGACTGCAGCCCGTGGGGTACCACTCTTAGTGTAAAGAAAATAAGAAGGGATTTAAGAAACAAGTGCAATGAAGTTTACAGTGATGCCATATGGCTGCTGGATTGTTGTGGGGAGCTGGGTTGACTGCATCTCTTCTCTTTCCTGTTGGTAGGCTTGCAAAGCTCACTGCAGCTGTCCTGCTGGCTAAAGATGTACCTGTCTACTTCTTTTCCACCTATGTCCCTACACCCTTTGTGGTGAGTCACCTTCTCTTTTACAACGTTGAACCATGCAGTTAAGGGAGTCTTGGAAAGTCTGCTAAAAATGTGAACTAGCAAATTTCTTCTCAAATTCCAGTATTTAAACAGAAAAATAGGGGCTGCTTGGAACTCCTGCCTCTTCAAGGAGGTGTGAACAAGAGGGTTGCCGGATTCTTCTGTGTGCAGATAATCAAGAGTCACATTTCACCCCAGGCTGCCATGGGAGGACTAAAGTTATTCCAGTTCAGGGTTTGCTTTATTAGTTACCAGTGAAGTGTTGTGCTGTCCTTTAATTCTGTTCTTAAACATCTGAGTGTCATAAGAGTCAAAGATGATATTTATGTGTGTGTGATTAAATACACGCATATAGGGACTTTATGGTTTTGGATGTAAGACTTGAACTGCTTGGAGTGGAAGTACTTGAAGATTGCCTCTACTTTTAGTATCTAAAAAAACCCCAACACTTCAGTTTCTAGTCACAGCAGCTTTTTCTTGCAGGGTTTTAAATCCTTGTGTTTAAATCCAGCTTTCTCATATGCTGTGCATGCAGTGGATCTCTTTTCCAGGGGAGGGCTGAATAAAAAGGCTGGGTGCTCTTTAGCTGGAAGTACCTGTAACTTGTTTTTCAAGCAGCCTTTTGGTGAATTCCCTCATTCTGTTTGAACCTGTTTTCCCTTTCTCAAATGCTGCTGTCATCTGAGTGTCAGTTTCCTTGAGTCAGTTGTGTTTATGTGGCTGGGAAACAGAATAATGCTCCTGTGCAACAGAACAGAACAAACTATTGCTGGCTACAGGAGGCAGAATGTTGAGCATTCATGTCTACAATTTTCAAATAGCCTGGTGACACTTTAAGAGCAACTTCTCCTGTGCTATCCTATTGTATAACTGTCCTTATATTATAATTTTATCTGTGCCAGCTGCAGAACTCTTGGCTAAATCAACATTTCTGGCTTTCCTTTTAGCCCTATGCTGTTCAGCAGCTCAAAGCTGTGGCTGGTGTGATGATCACAGCGTCCCACAACCGGAAAGAAGACAATGGATACAAGGTCAGGCTTGAACTTGGAAGTTCATAGCACGTCCCAGTCAGCTGCTTTCCAGTTTTCCCCACCTGCCTTTGGCATTTGGCTTCTTCTGGAACATGGATGGGTGTACATTAAAAGGAAAAGTGATTTCAAGTAATAAACCTTTCATATAACCTGAATGACACACACTGCCTGTGACTGGAGCTGAAGACCACCCTGCTTGTGTATCTTGAGCACATCTGTTGGGACATTCCATAATCAGCAGCTGAAGAAATGCTTCAGCAATTTATTATGTGTTCACTTCTTAGACTTAAAAATGAGTTCCAAACTAAGCTAAAGCTTAGGTGAATTAGTCAGCCCAGTAGGTAACTGTGCTGGAGATGGAGATGGTTTGATAGTTGATGAATAGAACTTCTTAGTAGCTTGGTGCTCCCTGCAAGGTTGTTTTTTCTGGGCATTGGGAGAGAGGTGAGTGGCTTCATTTGGAAAGCTTGGAACAGTATAGCCATCTATAATAGCAAATGCTGCTTATGCAGTGATGTAATACAGTGCTTCCTTTCTGAACTGCCTAAGAATCTGAACTAAACTCTACATTGTAACTAAACTTGGCATTCTGGATGCTTAGGAACAGGTCAGTGAATAATGGCAGTGATAAGAAAGCAAAGATAACTCTTGGAGGTGATTGTACTGCACTCATCCTCTGTCAGACAAGTTGTGAAGTACTTTTCAGCCTTTACTGAGCCACATCAGCTTTCTAGGTGCTTCATTTTTATCAAGAAGCTATTTTTGTCTCCTAGTAGAAGCATTTCACTTTTGCCAGGCTACTGGTTATTTTTTCTAATCTTTCACATGAATTGTTTTATCTTTCACATTTCCCCTGTGAATTCAGCAGCTTCTAAAGGTTTTGGACAATTCTAACCCAACTGGACAAAGCCATAGTTTTGAAGATAATTTGTGCCTGTGGGTTTCATGGAAGCCAGAGGACAAGAAAAGAGCCAGATTGGTCTGAGTTGAAAGTCTGCATTGTGAACCCAACCATGGTGCTGGAAACAAACTGTGGGAAAACTGGCATTAAATAGTTCCTCAACAAATACTTTTTATAGCTCAGGGTTTGCTAGTGTTTCCAGCTGAAAGATTATGGTGGTTTAGTTATGGAAAAACATGTGCCTTGGCACACTGCTTATCTGTTTTGCTTTGATTTCAAAAACAAGTTGTGCTGCTTTTTCAAAAGGAAAGTCAGACCATGTGAAGGTAACTTTTTTCATCTGTTTCAGTTTCAAAAACAGAAGTGCCCAGTATCAGTTTCTCATGTCCTGGTGATTTCAGTCATAATACTTGAATACCAGTTGTTTTTTGAAACTAGGTCTTGTTGCTGAGTAGCTCTCATTGCATAAGTGGAATCATGAACTGTGATTCCAAATGACTTTTGAGGGTTTGGCCAGTTGAGCCTTCTCTGTGTGACCTCAAGAAGCAGGAAGCATGGCTAATCCTGCAGGTAAAACAATTCATGAAGTTGATAATCTCTGTAATTGACCGATGTCTTGTTTTTCTTGAACTTATACCAGGTTTATTGGGAAAATGGAGCACAGATCACCTCTCCTCATGACAAGGAAATTATAAAATGTATAGAAGAGTGTGTGGAACCATGGGATGGCTCGTGGAATGAGAATCTAGTAGACACCAGTCCCCTTAGGCAGGATCCTCTGAAGAAAATTTGTGACTGTTACATGGAGGATTTGAAAAAGATCTGTTATTATAGGTATTGTATAAAATAAAGTGTACTTAATGATGTTTTTGGTAAGGTCTAGGTTACATGTGAAACGTGCAGTGCTGACAGGTAGACTTCAATAATGTGTCCAGGTCTGGAGTCCCCAAGACAAGAAGGGCAGGGAGCTCCTGGAGGGAGTCCAAACGAGGCCATGAAGATGATCCAAGGGCTGGAGCAGCTCTGCTCTGGAGATAGGCTGGGAGAGTTGGGGTGTTCAGCCTGGAGAAGAGAAGGCTCCAGGGAGACCTGAGAGTACCTTCCAGTGCCTAAAGGGGCTCCAGGAAAGCTGGGGAGGGACCTAGGACAAGGGCAGGGAGGGATGGGAGCAGGGGGAAGGGTTTCCAGCTGGCAGAGGGAGCTGGAGCTGAGATGTGAGGGAGAAATTCTGGGCTGTGAGGGTGGGGAGAGCCTGGCCCAGGTTGCCCAGGGAAGCTGTGGCTGCCCCATCCCTGGCAGTGTTGAAGGGCAGGTTGGATGGGGCTTGGAGCAGCCTGGGCTGCTGGGAGGTGTCCCTGCCCATGCAGGGGGGTTGGAACTTCTCTGGGCAAACTGGGCCAGGGTCTCCTCATCCTCACAACACAGAATTTATCCCTAATGTCTGACTTACATCTGTCCTCCTCGAGATTTAATGTTATCGCTTTTCCTCACAATCCCTGCCCTTGTCCTTGGATCATCTTCATGGCCTCCTTTGTAGTCACTCCAACAGCTCCATGTCCTTCTTACGTTGGGGGCTCTAGACCTGGACACAGTTCTCCAGGGGGCCTCAGCAGAGCAGAGGGGACAATCCCGTCCCAGGCCCTTCTGGTCATGCTGCTGGTGACACAGCCCAGGACACGGGTGGTTTCTGGGCCCAGCACACCTTGCTGGCTCATGTTGAGCTTCTCATCCACCATCACCCCCAGGTCCTTCTCCTCAGGGCTGCTTTTTATCTGTTCTCTCTCCAACCTGTATTTGTGTCTGGGATGCCCCACCCAGGTGCAGGACCTTGCACATGGCCTGGTTGAACTTCATGCAGTCTGCACAGTCCCACCTCTCCAGCCTGCCCAGGTCCCTCTGGATGAATCTGTCCCCTCCAGTGTGTCACCTCTCTGTGTCATCAGCAAACTGAGGGAGAAGCAGAAGAAGCTTTAATCCAGCAATTTCTAGTGAAAGTCCAAATGAGCATTTTTCCCTCATTCCTTCTTTGAAATTAATGCAGAAATCACCAGAATTGGACAAAGTGCACTTGCATTGTTTTGCTCCCCACCTGAAAGTAGTTTTGTTAAATAACCAAAATCTTACTGAAATTCTCTTTTTCCTTCTCAGGGAGCTGAACACACAAACACATTTGAAGTTTGTTCATACCTCATTTCATGGAGTTGGACATGACTATGTGCAGTTGGCTTTCCAAGCATTTGGCTTTCAGCCCCCCATTCCAGTCCCTGAACAAAAGGATCCAGATCCAGACTTCTCCACTGTCAAATGCCCGAATCCTGAAGAAGGAGAATGTGTCCTGGTATGTATATATATATTTTTTTTCTACTTGATCAGATTTATGTGTTTTTATGGTCTTTTCTCTGTCTGGCTATGGTCCTGTGGTAAAAAACAGGAAGGAACAGGATTACCTGGCTGAGGAAGAGAACAGGGAGGACCTGGCTTTGAGCTGTGTTAATGCAGGGAGAATCCACTTGAGATTGTCTTTAATTGCACATTATATGTAAATAAGAAGTAAGACTGTGAGTTTATTGGATTGTTTATGATTATTTTTCCTGCCTTTCCTCTCACCAGGAGTTGTCACTGAGGCTTGCAGAGAAAGAAAAGGCTAAAGTAGTTGTGGCCACTGATCCAGATGCAGACAGACTAGCAGTGGCAGAACAGCAGGAGAAGTAAGTGGTGGGACCTCTTATTTAATCTCTTTCTGCAGAAGAGAGAGTGAAAAATCACAGAATTGTCCCCAAATGGCTGACAGGCACACACCTTCAGCCTTCTCTTTCCTGTTATGATTTAGCTATTTGGGTGTCTCTCTTCCTAGCTTCATCTTCTGTTTTAGCTCCACCTGAATCATGTCTTTTAAACCAATAACTCAGAAAAAATTCAATATTTAGCAGTGTTAGAGTAAATGGCCAGATAAAATTTAACTGAAAAGCTGACTGGTCACTGAATACAATAGAATCTTGTCATTAATTGCTGTTTTTTCACTTCTGTGAGGCAAACAAATTCTACCTTGGGATAGTTAGATGTTGTGGGCTCTTTTCTTCCCCCCCTTGGCTTCTTCATATTGAATAGAAATTATTTTTCTTCCACTAACAGGCCAAAATTCTGAGAATTGTGTAAGTAACCACCTGTACTGTGCAGTTGTGCAGGCTCTACCTGACTGCAGTGTGTAGGCTCTCTAGTCTGCTGTACTTCTCTTTCAGAAATAAAAAAGACCTCTAAGCTGTTCTTAAGCTGCCAGTGAAGATACTTAATTGGTATCTTTGCTTGCAGAAATTCCCTGGGCTTGTAAATCATGGAGATGTGATGAATTTGGAGTCCTCTTAGTAACGTGGCTTTGTCTAGAGCAGCTTGTCCATAGTGTGCTCAGATTCCTGCTGTTGCACTGACTGCAGAAAACGTCTCTCCCTGAGTGGATGCTCCTGGGAAACCTGAAAGAGCTCTTGTATTTCCTGTCCTGTCTGCAGTGGCTGCTGGAAGGTGTTCACTGGCAACGAGCTGGCAGCTCTGTTTGGGTGGTGGATGTTTTCTTGCTGGAAGGAAAACTGCTCTGAAGATGCTGATGTGAAGAATGTTTACATGTTGGCGACCACGGTCTCCTCAAAAATCCTGAGGGCAATTGCACTTAAAGAGGGATTTCACTTTGAAGTAAGTCTGGGTTTTATGATGTCTTCTTGGCTGAGTAAAATCTGACTGCCACGTTCTCCATCTAGCCCCCCTTCATATGAGGACAGGCTGAGAGTTGGGGTGTTGAGCCTGGAGAAGAGAAGGCTCCAGGGAGACCTGAGAGCACCTTCCAGGGCCTGAAGGGGCTCCAGGAAAGCTGGGGAGGGGCTTGGGACAAGGGCAGGGAGGGCTGGGAGCAGGGGGAAGGGTTTCCAGCTGGCAGAGGGAGCTGGAGCTGAGATGTGAGGGAGAAATTCTGGGCTGTGAGGGTGGGGAGAGCCTGGCCCAGGTTGCCCAGGGAAGCTGTGGCTGCCCCATCCCTGGCAGTGTTGAAGGGCAGGTTGGATGGGGCTTGGAGCAGCCTGGGCTGCTGGGAGGTGTCCCTGCCCATGGCAGGGGGTTGGAACCTGATGATCTTTAAGGTCCCTCTAGCTCAAACCATTCTGTGATTTATGACCTTACACAATTAAAAAAAGATAACTTCCAGTCCCTTGGGAATTTTTGTGCATTCCAACTCACAGGGAAACTGGTTTACCCAGACAAGTCTGAGTTCAGCCTCTGCAGTATTTCTCAACGTGAGAATTCTCTTCCAGTGAACACAAACTGTGAGATCAGCTTATGCAAAGCTCCAAGGAAGTGACACAAATAAAGTCCAAGATTACATAGAACAGAAATGCTTTTGTCTGGCTTCAATTTCTAGAGAGAAATTCTGAGACTGAAGAGACTCTCATTCTAAGAGACTGCAAGTGTGTGCCACTTGTTGTGCTTGCTACAAAAATGCAGTGCTTTGGGCTGGATTTGTAACAAATATTTATAGGTTGCACAGTGTTCCTTTAGGTCCTCAGATCACTAGTAGGTTTTAAAGCTGGTTTTGCTTCAAATGGCAACAGACAGAAGAGCTCTGATGTTGAAATTTTTACTGTAGTGTCTTTAAGGACTTGCTGAAAAAGAAAAGAGGGTGTGGGGTGTGTGTGCCCCCACAGACTGAAGGTTATTATTTTAGTTCCTGCATCCAAGTCTAGTGTTTGATTTCTGAGGCAGTGGGATGTTGGCCTGGAGAGGTGGAAGTGCTACAGAACTTAGCACAAAGGTACAAAGATCCAGGTCCTGTTTAACAAATCTGTGTGCACCAGGAACAAGTATTTTATCAATGAGGAATTAAAAACTGAAACTGAAAGCAACTCTGAAAAGCATTTTGAGTGACTGTCCCGATGTGCTTACCAGGTTGAGCATCACTGCCTTATAGTGAATTTCATTATTCCACTAAAAACTGCTATGTTTGTTTTTTTCTAGAAAGGGACACATTTGACTGAAAGAAAAAGAAAAAACTAGACATTTACAGAAGCCCTTGGTCTCCTCTGAAAGCTTCCCCTCCTTTCTTCTCCCCAGGAAGATCTGTTCCTAAGTTTTTCTCTGCTTTTGCATCACCTGAAGAGCACAAGCAGTGCTTCTTCCCTCCCATCACCCAAAATTGCTGTTTATATTTCTGGAACTTTACCTTTTGAAGACCCTGGCACTGGTGTCTCATCTGATAAGCACCACAAAAGATCATCTCTGATCTCAGAGAGAAACACGTTCTCTTAAGCACAAGTCCTGCTTGACTTGATGCTCATGTCCTAGTTGAGTATTTAGCAGTGAAATGCTATTCAGTGACTCTTGGCCTTAGATTAATCTTCTGAAGATATGACTTGGCTAATGTTTGTCTTCACTGTCCCTGTTGTGTTGGTCATTTAACTAGATTTAAATTTGTGGAAATTAAATCTCGCCAGGGATGTAACGAGCAATAAGAAAAGCTTCTACAGGTATGCTGGGAATAAAAGAACACCCAAGAGAAGGGTAGGACCTCTCCTGAAGGAAACAGGAGACCTAGCTAGGCAGGATATTGAGGAGGCTGAGGTTTTCAAGGACTTCTTTGCATCAGTCTTCTCTGGTAAGGGCTCCAGCCTCATCACAAAGGCCACAGCAGGTGACAGCAGGGACTGGGAGAACAAAGCACACCCCACTGTAGGAGAAGAACAGGTTTGGGACTATCTAAAGAACCTGAAGGTGCACAAGTCTATGGGACCTGATGGGGTCCATCCACAGGTCCTGGAGGAGCTGGTGGATGCAGTTGCTGAGCCTCTGTCCATCATATTGGAGGGGTCATGGCAGTCTAAGGATGTTCCCACCATTCTGTGTTTCTATGAAATGATTTCAGGAACATCAGAAGTCCTTAAGCTTTATTTTCCTCTGCAGCAGTCTTTCCCATGGACCTTAACATTCAGAATAATCTCCCCCCACTTTGTTTTTTCCATTTGAGGCCTCAATTATTGTTTTTTTCTGAACTCCCAAGTCTAGAGCACAAGGTTCCCATTTGAGGAAGCACCCTGGAGGTGCAGGGAATACTGGCTACCCTTTATTCTTTGACTTGAAACTAAATTGAAAATGTGTATTTATTGCACTTTTTCTGCTTCAGGAAACACTCCCTGGTTTCAAATGGATTGGTAGTAGAGTGAAAGACCTCATAGATAATGGAAAAGAAGTTCTCTTTGCATTTGAAGAGTCTATTGGTATGTATGTTAATATCACTTCAAAATGCTGAGACCTCTGTGTGGGAAATGTGACTAAAAAGGAATGGTCTTAGTTATAAAACAAAACACAGAAGTACTTTATTTTTGTTCTTGTAGTTGCTTTTATTGGGAATTTGCTCTAATCAAATCAACTTGCCCATTATCATCATAAACGATATGTGAATCTCTGCTTCTGGCATGGTGCTTGTGCATGCAAACCTGTTTTGATACAAGTCCTGAGATGCCAGAGCCAAAATACTCTTCCTTTTTAGCTGAGATGGTGTGGAGAATTTGTTCTTAATTAGTTTAATGTCTCACAGGTCCTCTCTGTGAGGACTCACTGGTAATGGCCCTGTGGAACTGGGAGGTGGCTTCATTTGGCCACACTATCCATCCCACAGTGCAGCAGATCCTCCAGGAGCTGCCCACTGTCCTCTCATACCTCAGAACATCATGTGAGGAGTCCAGACATGTGCAGGAACAGCATTAAATACCTGATGGAAGCATGTGAATACCTCTGCTGACCTTGCCTTGAGCTCTCTGTTTTTCTTGTTAGTCTTGCTGGTACCACTACTAAGTAGGGAATGTTTTTTGGCTGTAGGAATTCATAGAAATTCTCCCCTTAACACAACTGGCAGCTTCCTGGGACAGCACATTCACATGTGATGTGGCATTTTAGATGAGGCATTAGGAAGAAATTCTGTGCTGTGAGGGTGGTGAGACCCTGGCCCAGGTTGCCCAGGGAAGCTGTGGCTGCCCCATCCCTGGCAGTGTTGAAGGGCAGGTTGGATGGGGCTTGGAGCAGCCTGGGCTGCTGGGAGGTGTCCCAAGGCTGTATCTGTTTGGGTTCCTTGGATTCACCTCACTGGTAAGACTCTTTGCAGTACTGGTGTGCTTGCACAAAGCAGGCAGAGATAAATATGTATGTTTTGAGAGATCTCCTCACAGAGCAGATGTTATCAGCCTGGAATTAATTGATTAGAGCATGTATCTTTCCAGCCCCATAGCCCCTAAACTAATTAGCTTTCCTGAAAAAGAGGTCTGCCTTGCACTAATGAAACCTGCTTACGTGTATCAGCCAATCTTCTATGACAGGGAAAAGGTTCACACTTCAGTCAAGTAAATCCATGTATTAGTATGTCAGGTTCTTTATTCCATGGTCCGTTTTTGGTTCCCAGGCTTCATGTGTGGCACAGCAGTGTTGGATAAAGATGGTGTGAGTGCAGCAGTGGTCATAGCTGAAATGGCAACCTACCTGGAGGGCAAGAACCTAACACTGGCACAGAAACTCATTGAGATATATGAAACGTAAGTTGTATTTGTCATCAATATGTTCCACATTTATCTCCTTATGGCACTTGGGAGCTTGCTCTGTCATGTGCAAACTGCAGCAAATTCTGTACAACTGGACTGAAAAGCTGCCAGGTACAGTGATAAGAGAAGGATTTCATGCTTTCTCTTAAGCTGCAGAGAAGGGTCTGTGTAGAATGAAGAGCGGGTGGTTGAAAAACCTAAACTTCCATGTGCAAACGTGGTTGTTTCACCTTGTGAGGGCTTCCACTAGGTCTGACTGGGGACAGCAGTTTTATCTTGGGTGAAATCATCAGTCACCTTCCTCAGAGGCTGTTGAAAGAACCTGTTGCTGTGGCTGCTCATGTGGCTCTAACAGGCAATTACTTATGGTGTGGGAATTATTTCTCATGTTCATTTCCTGAGGGCTACCAAGGCTGCACTTGGCCAAATGGGTGTTTTTCAGTTCTTTGGAATTGAAACCTTTGCTTGAATTGAAAAATACCTTCAGTTGAGCTGAGTAATGCAGTGAAATCTGCTTCAAAGTCCAAACATTTGTCTATAAATGTCTGCTTCCACAGCTGGGAGAACTGTGGGGTTTTTCCTGTTATTCCTTTTCCAAATGGGCTTTTATAGATACCAAATATAGGAGTTTTCTGGACATCTTGTAACTGAAAATGTTGATCTGCTTGTAGGTATGGATATCACATATCAAAGACTTCCTATTTCTTGTGCTATGATCCTCCAACTATCAAGAGGATATTTGAGAGGCTTCGGAACTTCAATACCCCTCAGTCTTACCCAAGTTGTTGTGGTGTTTACAATATCTTACATGTAAGAGATATCACCACTGGCTATGACAGCAGCCAGCCCAGCAGGAAATCGGTGAGTTCTGAGCCCTTGTTGCAGGAGGGGTTTGGGTTTTGAAGAGACAAAGTTAAATATCCCAAGAACTATGCAGAAGGATGTTCAAGGGCAGGTTGGATGGGGCTCGGAGAAGCCTGGGCTGGAGGGAGGTGTCCCTGCCCAAGCAGGAGTTGGAACTAGATGATCTTGAAGGTCCTTTCCAACCCAAACCAGACTATGACTCTCTCTCTCTAGGACTTGAGTCCCTGTCTCTCTCTAGGACTGACACTCCATGACGTGTCAGCTAAGGCGGCAGTGTAATTATAGTCGTCTCTTAAGGGTGCTTAACAACATCATCTGGGAGGAAAACTGCTTAAATGTGAAATGGTCTTGCTGTTGTGTTGACTATATTGATAGAAAAATGAATTAATTTTATTAGTTGAAGTGAGCTTGATGCTCCTCCAACTCTTAAGCTGTCTATATGGGCTTCCAGATGTTGGAATTCTAGTGGGAGGAAGAGGCCATCTTTTTATCCTGAAATACTGAGTGTAATCTAGGTGGAAGTTGTGGAATCCCATCCCTGGCAGTGTTGAAGGGCAGGTTGGATGGGGCTTGGAGCAGCCTGGGCTGCTGGGAGGTGTCCCTGCCCATGCAGGGGTGTTGGAACTGGGTGATGTTTAAGGTTCTTCTAATCCCAACCCGTGTGTGATTCTCCGATAGGTCTGTAAGGAATATTGTAATTAAAACAAAAATAATTTCAAAACCCTCCCAGTTTTGTGTTAGTTGGGGTGTTCTGCAATGAAATGTTGTTTCTGTAGGTGCTGCCAGTGAGTAAGAGCAGTCAGATGATCACTTTTACATTTCAAAATGGTTGTGTTGCCACCCTGCGGACCAGTGGAACGGAGCCAAAGATCAAGTACTACGCGGAGATGTGTGCGCTGCCCCAGCAGAGGTCAGTGGCAGGTCTGCATGCACACGGGCTTGGCCAGGCTGTGTCACCAGCAGTGTGGTCAGCAGGTCAAGGAGGGGATGGTCCCTGTTTACTTAGCTCTTGTGGGACCCCCCTGCAGGGCTGGATCCAGCTCTGGGGTCCCCAGCACAGGAAGGACACGGAGCTGCTGGAGAGAGGCCAGAGGAGGCCCCGGAGATGCTGGGAGGGCTGGAGCAGCTCTGCTCTGGAGCCAGGCTGGGAGAGTTGGGGTGTTGAGCCTGGAGAAGAGAAGGCTCCAGGGAGACCTGAGAGCACCTTCCAGGGCCTGAAGGGGCTCCAGGAAAGCTGGAGAGGGGCTTGGGACAAGGGCAGGGAGGGCTGGGAGCAGGGGGAAGGGTTTCCAGCTGGCAGAGGGAGCTGGAGCTGAGATGGGAGGGAGAAATTCTGGGCTGTGAGGGTGGGGAGAGCCTGGCCCAGGTTGCCCAGGGAAGCTGTGGCTGCCCCATCCCTGGCAGTGTTGAAGGGCAGGTTGGATGGGGCTTGGAGCAGCCTGGGCTGCTGGGAGGTGTCCCTGCCCATGCAGGGATGGATCTAGATGATCTTTAAGGTCCCTTCCAACCCAGCCCATTCCATGGTTCTATCACTAGATGCCTTTGGGCTGAAGGGTCAGTCTGCAGGTATCGATCACCCTGTGGTGAGGGATTCCTCTCTTGCCTACTTGGAGACTTGAGCCTCAACTGAATGTTCCAGCCTGTTAAACTGTCCAGTCTAATGCACTTTCCTCCTCATAAGTGATCCCCTCTCTAGTGGGTGAGACAAAGAATTGAAGTTTCAGCATCTGCTGATCAGTTCCTCATTCAGTGAGAAATAAAAAGTGACTGTTCTGCTGGCAAGTGTCCTTAAATCCAGGTGAATTCCTATCACATTTGGGAATGTCCTGTGTTGCTCTGAGCTACTGGATTGTAACTACAGGTCTCTCCCTTCCCAAGAGCCACCTGGATTCACCTTCTTACAGTTTAAAAAGGAAAAAAAGAAAGAAATACAGTGTGTGTTTACACACCAGGAATGTAAATGAGGAGCCTGGGTTCTCAGTCTAGAGGGAAGAAAGGTCTAGAACTAGAATTCTAACCTCAGTTGTGTGAATACTCCTTTAAGACTCTTTTCCCTGCTTCCCTGGGGAGCAGAGAATTGAAAATGGCATAAAGGAGCCTCTGATTCTGGATTTATTTCTACTTATTGGCAGGAATTTGGGGTGAGAACACTCTCATGGCTTAGTGTTTTGGTCAGACTTAGGGAGATGGTGGGTGGGAAGTGATAAGATTCTTTATACAATGTGCATGTGAAGAGCTACACAGACCCAGGCCCATGCAGCTTTCCTAGACAGTTGCTGAAGAATTATTTCAAACATGGTTTATTGCTACATGAAGTGTATTCACACAGGTATGACCCATCTCTCTGAAGAATGTTTTTAAATTGTCCTGAATTGATGGCGAAATAACAGCAGCTCAGAGAGATGGCAGGATCCTACACCCCAATGTCCTGAATGGCAGCTCTTGCCAGAAGCTTGTATGTGTTTTGTCAGAGAGCTTTCTGATCCTCTGGCCTATGAAAATACTGCTTTGTTGTTTGGGGATGGAAATTCTCACTTCAGCTAGAACTTAGAACTTCCAGTGCCTGAAGGAGTTCCAGGAAAGCTGGGGAGGGGCTTTTCAACAGAGAGGGCAGTGACAGGACAAGGGGTGATGGTTTGAAACTGAAAGAGGGGAGATTGAGGTCAGACATCAGGAAGAAATTCTTCCCCAGGAGGGCAGGAAGGCACTGGAACAGGTTGCCCAGGGAAGCTGTGGCTGCCCCATCCCTGGAGGTGTTCAAGGGCAGGTTGGATGAGGCTTGTGCAGCCTGGGCTGCTGGGAGGTCTCCCTGCTCATGGCAGAGGGGTTGGGACCTGATGGCCTTTAAGGTCTCTTCCAACCTTTACCATTCTGTGACTCTATGACCATGCTTCCATGCACCTGGAGTGGACAAGGTGCCACTGGGTGGAGAAGAGATAAGACAGAGTCAAGGCAAAGAGCTCCGTCAACAGGGAAGGAATAAATGCTAGAAATACTGCCCTTAACCTAATCTTAACAAAGGGGAAGGGCAGGCAGGTCAAAGCAGTGAGGAGAGAAAGCACCTGAGGATGCTTTGGTGCAGCATTTGGGCTTCTGTTTTTCATTTGGGTAAGTCAGAAAAATACATGGACCTTTCATTTGAGTCTTACTAATGGTTAATGACAGTTACTGTCTGGAACATGAAACTGAAAAGCTTTCAAGCCTCCCTGATTCAAAGCATCAAATGCAGGAACCTCAAAAGACATTCCTCTCTATAATAACTGTGCAAATATTGCTCTATGTTGATGTTCATTGATGATTCTTGAAAGCTGAACAGCAGGAAAGCCAGTTTGATGGCAGCTTTTTTGGGTTGTTTTCTTTAAAAGGAAGTGGTGACCTGAAGGGCAGTGATACTTTGCCAATTCCCCAAATGAAAAAAGCAAATGTAAATAAGTCTGGTTTGCCTTTTCTCTGTTAAAAACAGGTTGAGTTCCTCTGCCTCCAGTGAGGCTTTGGGGGCAGGAGAGGGTTCAGGCATTTGGGAAGGGGTGTTGCAATATGTTCATTTTTGTGCATGTGGATGTTGTCTTTTTATTCAACTGAATGTCTGGGCATTTAAATGGGGAAAGGATCAGGGTGTTACAGTGTCCTCCTGTGAACTGTGACACTTTGCCTGTTTACTCAATCCCCCTAAATTGCACTTCAGTCAGAGCACAGTCAGATACCTCAGCTGGTCATCTGGGGCCTCCTAGAGAAGATTCTAGATGATCCACCTCTTAGCAGCTCCTTCTTACTTTTTAATCCATGTACAGTCTGTCTCTGACCAGTCTTGAATTGGTTTTGCAGTCCTTAGTTCTTGTGCCTTCCCTGCTAGCCCTCTAGTGGCCATTGTTTGTTTGTTTGTTTTCTTTAATGGCATTAAATTAATTAATACTGAAACAGCCCCTGCTGAAAAGCAGCTGGTTAAAGTGAGCAGGTTGGAGGCTCTACCCATTGATGCTGGTAGGAAATGGGACAGATCTAGTCCCTCACCATCAGATCTTGCTTTTTAGTATGTTTTTAACGAGGTGCTTGGTGTTTATCAACCCCCTGACATGTCATTCTTCTCTTTCTAGTGACAGGACCGTGCTGGAAGAAGAACTTCAGAAGCTGATTGAAGCTTTGATTGAGCATTTCCTTGAGCCTGACAAGAACGGACTGGTCTGGCGCTCTGCTTAGACCTGCTCTCCCTGCTGTTCAGAGCAGTGTCAGCCTGCACTGCTCTCATGAAACAAAGGAACCAAGAACAGAGCTCACTTTGATGTCTGTGTGTGTGTGTTCAACAGCTACATTTTGATTCTGTGAAGAAGCAGCATTCTTTTGTCAGGCCTTTCGCCAAAGTCTGAGCTAGAAAACTGGGATAAATGAGAGAAAAGGATGGAATTTATTATTACAGTTCCCTGTCCTTTGACCAACGGGCTCATTAACCCACACAAACTGAACTAGTGGCTTTAAGACAGCAGGTCTTAGCCACTAGATCTTAAACTGATTTCATGTACCTAACACCTTTTGTGTGAAAAGGGTTTAAAAATCAGGTAGCGGTGGTATTTGAAGGAAGAGGTTGCTCCAAACTGACAAAAAAGCTTGCTTCTCCCTGGCTGTTGGGTGTGAGTGTTGGTATCCTTGTGACAGGTCTTCATTGCTTAGCATTTCTTGTTCAGGCAGGTTCTTCAATAGGACGTTTCTCAGCTACTTGAGTATCCTTCTGTTGGCAAAGGTGCTCTTGGTGCTTTGTCTCTTTCCTGTTGTGGATCTTAGAATATTTACTTGGCAGTGAAGCAATAGTGGCAACACGGGCAGTTCCACTGGCAGGTTGGGTTTTGAATTGCATGCTGCCTTCCCAAGGCTTCCAAAGGAGTAGGAACTTGGTCATTCCTTGGTTAAATTGCCCATTCCAACAACCAAAGGCCTTGTAGCCATTTTTTGGTCCCACCTCTCTGAGGGCTCTTGAGCCTTTTTTGAAATACTAGTTTCAGAAATTCAGCAACTTTGTATGAAAATTCCAGTTAGTGGTTTGTTCTGGTTTTGATGGCTTGAATTTCTATTGTCTGTGTATTAACAAAAAGGAAGAAAGCAGAGGTGAGACACTACCATCCTTGGGTTTTTTATTGTATTTTTCCCCTTCCCCTCCATTTTTTGTTTCCCTTCCCCTCCATTTTTTGTTTCCCTTCCCCTCCATTTTTTGTTTCCCTTCCCCTCCATTTTTTGTTTCCCTTCCCCTCCATTTTTTGTTTCCCTTCCCCTCCATTTTTTGTTTCCCTTCCCCTCCATTTTTTGTTTCCCTTCCCCTCCATTTTTTGTTTCCCTTCCCCTCCATTTTTTGTTTCCCTTCCCCTCCATTTTTTGTTTCCCTTCCCCTCCATTTTTTGTTTCCCTTCCCCTCCATTTTTTGTTTCCCTTCCCCTCCATTTTTTGTTTCCCTTCCCCTCCATTTTTTGTTTCCCTTCCCCTCCATTTTTTGTTTCCCTTCCCAAATATTTAATTTTTATTGTCACATCTTATAAATTGATTTGCTGGAATAACAGTTTGCAGATAATATTATTCTCTAGGACAAATTTTTAACAACTTCCCCAGATCTGTTTCCTCCTTTTGCTGGAGCAGAATGTCATGTGGCTCATCACTTCTTCCAAAAAATAGACCAACACAGACATTTTCATGGAGATACCTGGGATTTCAGAAAATAGAAGCCACATTTTGGCTTTAACTGAAGCAACACTTCAAAAAAAACTGCATATTGATTAACTGAGGATAATTGCTGTTAATGATTGCTGTTAAATTGCTGATATAAACCTCCAGACTAAGGTCAGCAGTGTTCTGGACATCTCCCTGCTCTCACTTTGCAGTCATTAGGTGTCAAAAAGAGAGAAACCTGAGCACTTAACCTTTATATTGAAGATTACATGAGAAGAACCTAAGATGCACTGAAGTTAAATGCCCTGTTTTGCCACTATTGTTGGATCTCTCAGCTTGTCCTCCATCTCCTCCCTGTACAGCCTGATGCTCCAGGGTTGCCCAGCCTGTGTTGCATCCAGGTGGCTTCCAAGATCCCCCAGGTCTCAGTGTCTGGGCATGTGTTGGTGTTTCCTGCTGACAGAAGCTTTGCACTATAAACCCTGGAGAAGTATTTTGCTGTGGATGGGTGGACATGGACTGCAGAAGGTCTGTTTGTGGTGCACAAATTCTTATCCTCCACCTGTATTTATTTATTTGAAAAGAATTCCCAAATAGTTCTGCAATGGAGGGAAAAGCATCTAATACCAAATACCTTTTTTCTTTCCTCTTTTTTGATTGTACTGATATGGTGGGTGAAAGCATTTACACCTCGAGTATACTGATGTTATTGCACAGGTCCAAGGAGGTTTGAGGGCATTTCTGACTGCTCCTCTGCCTTTAGTTCCCACAAAAAAAGGTGCAGATCTGGATCCTGACTGCACTGAAGGGGAAGAAGGGCCTTGCAGTTGGTTCCCTTGGCAGCAGATGAAAGCCTGAGGTGGTTTGGATTTTGTTTTTAAATAGCCTACCAGTAGCTCAGAAGAAGATGAGTGACTTGGAACATAATTTTGAACAAAAGGGTAAACACTGTAAAAAGCCTAATGTGTGTGTGGTGAGGCCAGTTGTGTGTTTATTGTAGCAGTTAGATGTTTGAGTTGTGTTTGTGCTCCTGCAGAGAGAGCAGGAATCTGCCCTTTCCCAGAGAGTTCTGCTTTCTATCAGTAGGCAACTGTTACCAATGCAGTATGGAAGAAAGATGCCATGATGTTTTTCAAATCAGCATTCTTAGAAGTTGGTAACCAGTCAAAATAGCTTAAAATAATAAATACAGGGAGATAAGTACCTGGGATTCTTCTTGTCAATAGATGTGAGCAGTGAGTTGTAGATGTTCGTAGTGTTTTTGGAATGACAGCAACAGGCACCATGTGTTGAATGTATTTTAAAGGGTATAATAACTATTGCTGTTTTAAAACTGCTGCTACCATTGTTTTCCTACTGTATTTGAACTGTTGGATATATTTATGTTGTTCCATTTGTGGAACTCTCCCTTTATTTCCTCCCTCCAACCTTGCTTCCCTTACTTCTGTTATGTGAAGGACTGTAATCCTCTTATTTCATTGCCCTGTAACTTTGTTCTACGTGGTGTTAGAGTTTGCTGGGCTTGTGCACAACCTTCTTTCATTTGTCAGCTGGTTGTTTGGTTTTTTTTACTACTTTTCAGATAAGAACAAAGGCTTTTCAGACGTAGTAGGAAGCAGATAATAGATCAAAGGGTTGTTTACCAGGTGCTTCCAGTTAAAATACACCATTGCAAAGGTTGGTTGGCAGCAAGTCACTGGCTTGGGGGGAAACCATCCAGCCAAGGGCTTGGTTTGAGCATTTGATGGAAGTAGGAGGGCTTGGGTTTTGTCTTTTCCCTTTTTGATGGGACAGGTTTAATCTCTGTCTCACTCAGGTATGTGGTAAAGTTGTGTTTCCATGGGCTGAGGACAGGACCTCTATGAGGACAGGAGACTCACCAGGCAAGGGTGGATGCCTCCAACCCAGAGCCTGTAGCTGAATTTTTTATTCTAGTTGTGATACAGTGTCCAGTCTGTGGGTTAAATAGCCTCAAGTGCTATTTCTTCTCTGCTCCTGCACCTCTAAAGGATTCTTCCTGCCACTCATGAGTGAATCAAACTCAAATGGAAGAGAAGGAGGGTGGGTTTTTACCCCAGGACAGTTTGGCTGGAAGCTCCAAGCACAGCTCTGGCTGCAGCCCCAGTATCATGGCCCCTGCTTGGTGTGATGTCCTGTTCAGGAGGTGAGCCAGGACTGCTCCACCTGCCCTGCATCCCCAACAGGATGCAACTGGAAGGATCCAGCTTTCCCTTGGGCTGCAGGAGAAAAGGGGATCTTACCTGAGTAGGTCTCCTAATTTCCTTCATCTTAAATACCCAGCTCTTCCTTTTGAGGAGGAAAAATGCTTATTTGTGTCATCCACAGGCTAAACTGACAATTAAAATTCAATGTGTTTCCATTTCAGGCCTTGAGGTGACTCACAATGTGCAGTTCTGGGCTGCTCTGAAGCTGTTGCTGGATCTTTACTTGGAGGTCACCTGCATGTTGACATTTATGGTGTTATTCCCTGATTGATTGGTACTCAGGTAGCACTTGGTGTCCCCTCTTTGGCTCCTGAAGCATTAGGAGTTTCAGCTCCTGTCTTAGTCAAGGGAGTGTGGGTTGAAACCATCAGAGTGTTGAGGGAGAAGCCACCAGGTGGACTGATGGTTTCTGTCATTTGGAGCAGGGTGGAACTTGTGGTCTGCTTTGGAGAGCACTGCCCAAAGCTGTAGAAAGCACTTGGATGTTCTCTTTAATTTAAAAACTATTCTTGTCATCACTTTATTTTCTCTTTCCCCTTCTTTTTGCCCATTTTTCTTCCGAAGTAAGAGGAGGAGCTCTGTGCATGGTGACTCCTGGATGATCAGAGTCCATCCTGATACCAAGCTCCCACATTTTCCATCCTCCCTGCCCTTGGAATTCTCAAGAGTAACTTTGTACAAGGTGATTGAAGTATCTGGAATCCTGGGGAGTTCTGGATCTGTACTCTTGTTGGCCTGGTGTTTGTTCTTCTCAAAAACTAGGGCCTGTGACAACTATGGAGTGAGAATTTGCACTTTCCTGAAGTATTTCTGTGTATTGCTCTGTGGATTTAGCTGAATGAAGTGTTAGAAGTAATAAAATATTCTCTTCGTAGTAGCAACCCTTCATGTTTCTTCTGTCTTCTTCAGACAACCAGTATTGCCCCAAAAATGGAGCTGGTGGGGTAACAGTTCCTGCCTTGGGTGTAGGAGGAACATTCAGCATCTACCACTGGGATATTTAAAGCCCCGGGAGGTGTTTGCAGATGAAGCTGTTCAGAGGCTCATCCTGATGACACTTTGTGAGACCTGTCATGTTCAGCTGTGACCCTGTTCCCCAGGGGCTCAGCAATTAAGGTGTCCCAGGGCAGAGCACCAAGGACTGATGGGCTGGTTGTCACCTCAAGTCACCACTGATGCCACCACAGAGCAGGTGGGAAGAGAGCCAAGGTCAGGAGACCAAGCTGGGGAGTGAGTTGCTGCTGTGCAAGCCCCAGCAGGTTAATTAATGAGTGAAGAGAGTGACAACCCATAACGGGGCAGAGTGGGGCTGGTGGGTGACAGGTACATCATGAAGCCTTTTTCCTTTGAGTCAAACAGGAACTGGGGGCAAAAAGTGCCTCATGTTTCCAGCTCCCTCAGCAAGGGGTGCTCCTCAGCTGTGCCTGACATCTTGTAGCTAGGGTGACATGGAGGTTGTTTTCATCTTCATGAATATGGGAGAGAAAACACAGGGGTGATACCATGGAAAGGAGACTCTGCTCCTGGAAAGGTGGAAGCTCAGCTCAGGAACACTAAAGCAGGTTCAGGTGGATGGTTGGGGCTGTAGGACAGGAGGAAACAGGCCAGAATGAGGAGAGGCTGGATGGAGTTCTGAAGCTGAAGTTCACAGAATCCCAGACTGGTTTGAAGTGGAAGGGACCTTAAAGATCATCAGGTTCCAACCCCCTGCATGGGCAGGGACACCTCCCAGCAGCCCAGGCTGCTCCAAGCCCCATCCAACCTGCCCTTCAACACTGCCAGGGATGGGGCAGCCACAGCTTCCCTGGGCAACCTGGGCCAGGCTCTCCCCACCCTCACAGCCCAGAATTTCTCCCTCACATCTCAGCTCCAGCTCCCTCTGCCAGCTGGAAACCCTTCCCCCTGCTCCCAGCCCTCCCTGCCCTTGTCCCAAGCCCCTCCCCAGCTTTCCTGGAGCCCCTTCAGGCCCTGGAAGGTGCTCTCAGGTCTCCCTGGAGCCTTCTCTTCTCCAGGCTGAACACCCCAGCTCTCCCAGCCTGGCTCCAGAGCAGAGGTCATCAGACAGACCTCAAAAAAAATGATCCTGGACTTGCTCCAACAGCTCCATGTCCTAATGTTGGGGAGTCCAGAACTGGACACGGCACTTGCAGGTACTTCCCAAGTTCCTTAAGGAAAAGCAGCAGCCTGGAGAGGAGCAGGAGAAGGTTCTGCTGGTGAGGTGTGAAGGGCAGTGGAGAAGAGCAGCAGCTGCTGCTGTTGCAGGTGAGTTGGGGTGGGCACAGCAGGTGAGAAGGTGTGTCCAGCCCAGGCTGGCACTCACCCGCAAGAAAGGTTTCAGCTCCATATGGAGTCCTAGCAGGAAAGCTGGTCCCTTTCTCCTCACGACATCACCCTCTGCTGGAGATTTCAGGAGGTTCTCACTGAGACGGGAGTTTGATTTCACCCTGTCTTGAATTTGATTTATTTTTTGTTTTTAAGGCCCCTTGAAGCCATCCCCAGGGTTGGGATGAGATGGTCCCTGGGGGCACAGCAGCGTGTCCAGGATTCCCTCATCCCTTCGGTGGTGGCTGCAGCCTCCATCCCAGGGGGGGGTCTGCATGGGAGATGTTTTTTCTCCTTGCTCAGGAGCTCCCTGCTCCACCTCGGGGCCCTTCTCCCGCCAGCTCAGCAGAACTCGCCCCCAATTACCCGGCGGCACAACCCACGGGAGAGACTTGTCCCCAAGCCCTCCGAGTGGTTATTAAATGAAGGAAGAGGCTTGGGGATGGGCCGATGAGGAGGTTGGTCTTGGGATGGGGTGATGGAGGAGTTTATTTGGGGGAGGGGGGGTAAAGGCAGCAGCGGAACCGCCTGGGGACACGGAGGGACGGGAGCGGCTGGGGCTGGAGCCCCCGCTGGCAGCACCCGCTGTCATTGCAGGAGCCGGCGCTGGATGTCCCCAGCAGCCCGTGCAGAGGGACAGAGAAGCCCTCCGGGTGCAGGGCCAGCACCCCCCGAAGGTGCAGGGCCAGCCGAGGGACAGGCTGGGGTGCAGAGCAGCGGGGGGTGCTTCGGCAGGGAGGGGAGGACCCCCCGGGCCGGGCTCTGCTGTCCTTGGCTGAGCCAGGGACACTGTGTCCGGGATCAGCAAGGACAAAGCTCCTCCAGGGCACCTGAGGAACCCAGGGAAGCCTTGGGGTCCATCCGTGCTGCTGGCTGAGCACCAGGAGCCAGGGCCAGCCGGCTGCTGGGTCCTGGCAGACAGCAGTGCCTGGCTCTGCAGCGAGGACTTGTCAACTTGGAAGTTAATTTAGTAACCAAGTTAATTACCAAGGTGCCAAGCCCAGCCCCTGTAGCCTGCCCCTTGGGTTTAGCCCCCCAGGGGCTCCCAAGACATCTCCAGAGCTCGTGTCTCATGGGTTTGTCCTGCTGGTTGGATCCATCTCGCCATGGGAGGACGTGGCTGGTGCCCAGGGTGCTGGTGGAGGCTGTGGAGCAGCCTGGAGGTGTCCCCTGTGGTCGGGGCAGCAGGAAGGGCTGGGGGTTGTTTCCTCCCATCCCATGGTGAGGGAAAGATGACAAGTGATTTTTGTAGGTCTGGAGCACACCAGGACACCTGAAGTCCCTTCAAAGGGCTTGGAGTGGAGCCAGCAACCCCCAAAGCTCAGTTCCTGGGATCCAGGGGAGACCCTAAACTGTGCTGCTCCCTCAAAGGGAAACTGAGGCACAGAGCAAGAGAGAAACAACCCAGAAGTGGGTACAGCCACATACAGCCCATGTCCTCTGAGCACCAGCTCTGGTCCATTGGTGATGGAGCTCACCTGTGGGTCAGCAACCAGGGGGTCCTCAGCAAAGGGCTGGCAGTGATTCTTCTCCTTGGATGCCCCCACTGTGCTGGGCAGGGGCTGCTCTTGCTCCTGCCAAGCCCTGGGCAGAGAAATCACACGTCGGGTGCAGGGACAGAGCAGGAGCTGAACCCACCAGGGCCATGGCTCCAACCTGGGGTCCTCCCATCCTTCAGGGTGTGCTTAGCCCAGTGGCAGAAGGTCCCCCAGAGATTGCTGCACTGCAGAGGTGTCCCCTTGTTCTGCAAGGGCTGGGGAGCTCCTGGGGTGCTCGTGGTCCCCCAGCTCCTCTCCCAAGCTGGAGCTATCTGCCAGGTAGTGGTGCATGGAAACCCACCTCTGAGGCTGTGAGTCTGGGCCAATCCCAAAGGGAAGGGTTGCCCTTCTGCTCCAGAAACCTGTCCCATGGGTATGGAAATGGTCTGCAGATGCTGAAGAGCAGCATCTCCATGGGCTCAGGGGCACATCATGCCCATGCAGAGGAGCATCTCTTTAGGTTTTGGGGCTCAGATTCTCCACATGAGCACTACAGGGGTGATTTTGGCTCCTCTTTGTGAAGAACACATGGGAACCTCCCCGAAAGGGCATCACAACGAGGTTCTTCTCAGAGGCTTCCTCTGAATGAGGAAGGTTTGTGCAACTTGTACCATGATGGGGAGGGAGTGGAACCAGGAGCAGCTGTAACGTGGCACTTTGGCCAAGGGCTGGGGCCAGCAGGAGGGTGAAAGACCCCCAGGGAGGGGACTGGTTTTGTCTCCATCCGAGCTGAGGACGTGTCCTCTGAGGCTGAGGAGCCTGAACAATTAGAAGAGGTGAAGATCGTCTAAAAATAGGTATTTGTAAATGTCAGGCTGGCGAGTGCTTGGGAACTGTGCTGGGAGGATGGAGCAGCTCGGGGGGGTTATCCCTGTTGGTGCATCCTTGTACAGAGGGAGGGACCAACACTGATCTGCTCTGGGTGGATCCTGCCCACCCTGGCTCTCTGAGACACCCCCAAGCCCCCAGAAACTGGCTGACATGGATCATCCTGGAGTAAGTTGCCCAGGGAAGCTGTGGCTGCCCCATCCCTGGAGGTGTTGAAGGGCAGGTTGGATGGGGCTTGGAGCAGCCTGGGCTGCTGGGAGGTGTCCCTGCCCATGCAGGGGGGTTGGAACTGGATGGTCTTGAAGGTCTCTTCCAACCCAAACCACTCTATGATTTGTTGATCCTGGACATCCATGGCTGGAGGTATTTTCTGTGCTGTGTTATCCTGATGGGAACTGCAGGAGATCCCAGCTCTGCTTCAGATGGGAAGTGGGGTGGGGAGAGATGGGCTTGGGGGCTGCCACCAGTTCCTCCACCTCCGTTATTTCTCAATGACTTTTGGCAGGAGAAAACTTCAGTGAAGACCCTCCCCTGCCTGGAGGAAGCACCATGGGATGGTCCCATCCCCATGACTTGGGTGATGAGAATCCAAAAGCACCTTTGGTCCCCTGCTCTTGAAGCAGCCCATGGGAGCCTGGTGGCACAGGGACACCCAGCAGACCCGTGATCCCCTCCGTTGCCTCCACTCCCAACAGCTTCTCCCACCTCTCCCCAACCTGCCAAAAACTTGCTCGAAACAGCTGGGAAAGGAGGTTTATTTGGAAAAATAATCCAGATTGGGGCAGATTAGTGGAAAAACATCCTTGTCCATCTGCCTGGGCTGGGCTGTGCCAGCTCCCTGAGGGACTGCCCAGAGCCAGGCTTGGGTGGAAACACACCGGGGTGGAGACCCAGCCCTGGGAGGGAGAAGGTGGCCCCACACTGGGGGCATAAAGCCATGGGGCTGTGGCCTCTGGGGCTGCTCTGGGGTGTGGGGGAAGCTACTGAAGCTCAGGAGGCTGAGGGGAGACCTGCTGGCTCTGCAGCTCCTGAGAGGAGGTTGGAGCCAGGGGGGTCGGGCTCTGCTCCCCAGGAACAAGCGACAGGACCAGAGGGAACGGCCTCAAGTTGTGCCAGGGGAGGCTGAGGTTGGATCTGGGGAACAATTCCTTCCTGGCAAGGGTTGTCAGGGCCTGGCCCAGGCTGCCCAGGGCAGGGGGGGAGTCCCCATCCCTGGAGGGGTTTCCAAGCCCTGGAGATGGTGCTGAGGGACACGGGGCAGGGGTGGCCTTTATCATCTTAAAGGTCTTTTCCAATCAAACTGATTCTATGACCCTCAATAACAAATACACAGACAGTATCAACTCCAAACCTGCACCTGAGTGTAGCTGGGATCTTCTGCAGCTCCTGTCAGGATAACCTGGCACAGAAACCAACTACAATTTGTCCTCAACCCTTCAGGTCTGAATGGGTCTGGGCTGGGTGGGATTATATTTCAATTAATAAGTGACAGGAAACACCTCCAGAAAAAGACAAAATGGAAGGAAATGGGGAGAAAGCTTGATCAGAGCTGTGACACACACACAGCCATTCATTTAACCTTCTCTAGTGAAGATGTACTATAATCTAGATAACTGGGAGGGCTGATACAGGCACAGCTTGAAGGGTTTCTGTGCATAAATCCATCTAAAGTTTCACTTCAATAACAACTGCAAGTCACAAATGCTTCCAAGAAGCAGGAACTTGTTCAATTATTCAGCACCTGGAGGTTTTCAGTGAGCCCTGCTGAGGCTGGAAATCCATTCCTGTGTTTTTTCTGCCCAAACCCTCCTCTGCTGTCAGCAGCTTGGCCCTGCTTTTCTGTGCCTCAGTTTCCCCAGCATGAGGGTCACAGCTCCCAATTAGAATCACAGAACCACAGAAGGGTTTGGGTTGGAGGGGACCTTCAAAGCTGACCCAGTCCAACCCCCCTGCCACGAGCATCTCCAACTAGATCAGGTTGCTCAGAGCCCCATCCAACCTGCCCTTGAAACTCTCCAGAGATGGGGCATCTTCCCCCTCTCTGGGCAACCTGTCCTAGTGTTTTACCACCCTCAGAGTAAAGAACTTCTTCATAATGCCCAACCTAAATCCACCCTGCTCTAGTTGCTCTTCCTAAAGGAATAAATGAAAAGCAGAGAGCTTGTCTTTTTCCCTCCAGAGCCAGGTGGGGTTAATCCCTGCTAACGAAGGAGGTGGATGATGAAGGAGCTTGGGTCAAACCTTCAGAGGGGTGAAGCCACTTTGGGAGAATGAGTTGGTTTTAATTCTGCATATTTTTGGCATGGGGGAGGCAGCCAGGGGTTGATTTTCTCCCCTGCCCAAGAACTGGTGCATTGCAGCCCTGTGGTCAGCAGGGATGAGGACAATGCTCCAGCCCACTCGTTTCCACTTGATGAATCCAGCAGGGATCTCCAAGCTGGTATTTTTGGCCTCTTCTGTGCTGAAGGAAACCATGTTTGGTGTCCCTCTGGGTGCTATGGAGCAACTTCCATCAACCTGGAGCAAAATACCTGCTCGAAACACACCCAGGATGCCCTGCTCCAGCACCAGGAGCTCTTTACACCCACAAGGGTGTGTGCAGGGGAGGGATGGATGCAGGCAGGGCTGCCTGGCCCAGCTCCAGCTGCACCCACATCCACCTCCTCAGCTGACTCTCATTGCTTGCCTCTTGGCTGGACTAGCCCAAGAAACAAGCTCTTTGGAAAATGAGGAAGGAAAAGTGGATTTGAAAGACCACGTTGAGTTGCAAAGCACTGGTGGCTTAGAAGCATCTCATTCCCAGGGCATATAAATCGACTTTTGGGGTTTTTTGCCCCTGATTTTTGGTGACGAGGCACAGCAGAGGGCTCTGAGCATCCTTTGCTTCCTTCGTGTCACGGATGCTGTTTAGATCCTGCATTTCAATCAGCTCCAGGAGCTCTTGGGGTCACTTTTGGCTCAGGGAGGTGCTGAAGGCTGAGGGCTTCCTGGACCTGAGGCTGACCTGGAGCCAGCCCAGCAGCTGGGTTTCTTTAAACACCCACCCCCCCCCCCCCTTTTGGGAACCCAAAGAGCACATTTTGAGTCTCAGCTCAGCGACAAGTCTTGGTTTTGCTAACCCAGAGGTTCCCTGATCCTGCTGATTCATCACGGGGGAGGGGGGGACGGGACGTGCTGTGCAGAATAACCAAGCCATGAGGATCAGGCTCCTCCAGCTGGTTCTCCACCCAGCCACCCACATCTGGCCACCCCCAGGTCACCTTCATTGGGCTGAGGGGGCTTTGCCTCCCTTGGAGGTTGTTGGTGGATGAACCCCAGGGTCCTGCTGCACCCAGTGAGGAGGGGGAGCACGATGCTCTGAGCATCCCTCTCCTCGGTGCCAAAAGGAAAAGCATCCTCATCCCCAGGGGACCAAAAGCCACCACATCCCTTCCTTCAGCCTCAGGGAACTCTGGAGCAACCAGCTGCTGGTGCTGGCCACCTCCTTTGGCAAAGGGCTTCAGGGCCAGGATGTCTGGCCACTTTTCTGTCCTCCCAGAGGTTGTTTCCATCCCGTTCCCTCTCACCAGGCACCAGCAGCTGCTGCCAGCTGGGTGCTGTGTTCCCTGCTCCAACAACCACCCAACTGCCCGTGAAGCCTCCAGGCACTTCTCCTCCTTCCTCACTGCAGGATCTTCAGTCTTGCCAGGACTTCCCAGCACCGTCCCCACAAACTGCTGCTGCTCCCGTGGAGCTGCAGCCTGGGATGACCCCTGATGCTCAGCAGTGTCTGCTCCTGGAATGCCATGGAAAACTGGGGAGCTTGGCTGCATGCTGGGCAGCACTGGTTGGCATTGCCCTGCCAGATGTGCCTTCCAGATGTGCCAATCCACCCCCTTGCCCTTTCTCTTGCTCTGGGGCTGTGTTCAGGCTGCACAGGGGTGGGAAATGGAGGGAGGAGGTGGGAAAGTGGATCAAAGTGAGGGACAGGCTGAGATTTCTCCCCCACGATCCTGCCTGGTAACTCATTGCATGGGGTGGTGAGGTGGGGCTGGAGCCCTCCACCTTTAAGGAGGGGGAGAAAACCCCAGGAAAAAGGTTCCTGAAATGCAATAAGTGTCTGCTGCAGCAACTCATCTCTGATGAGCTGAGCTGTGGGGGTCTCTGGGGCTTCCCCAGCAACCAGGACCCAGCTCCAGTGGGGAATCAGCTCCCTGCTCAGCAGGACCAGCCCAGAGCACCCAAGAATTTCTCTACCTGAACACATCCCAGACACGCTGCACCAGCTCCCCTCTCCCAGCTTGCCAGGGGGAGAAATGCAAAAGGGGAAAAAGCAAAGGGGGAAAATGCAAAGAGGGAAAATGCAAAGGACCCTGCACCAGGTCACATCCTTCCCGGAGCCTCCAGGCACACCTGGGGTGGATATAATTGTGCTTTCCCCCCCCTCAGAGCTTTCCACCCAGCAGCTGAGTAGACACACACGCAGGCTCAGGGACCACAAATCCCCAAAACCCTCTTATTTACAAACCCAACACTCGGGTACCTGCTGCTCCCCACCCCCAGGGATCCCAAAGCACCCAGCACGGCAGCGAGGGGTGCAGCCCCAGTCCTCACCCCTGCCCAGCTCAGCCCTCTCAGCCTCCCGGGGGACAGAGAAAGGCAAACACAGACGTTATCAAAAAGCAACATGTAATTTTTCAGCCTGGCACCAAAATTCAGCATTTTCAGATACCCACATTGCAGGAGCTCCAGCCTGGTTTTGGGCAGCTCTGCAAGTCGCTGCCTCTCCCAGCACCTCTGAGATGCTCAGCCCTCCAGTGGCTCATCAAATAGTCACCAAACCACCCAGGAGATAAAAACTGCTTTATAAAGAGATTACCTGGATCTTTTTCCCTAGTCCCTGCTCCGCTAGAAGGAGAAGAGCCAGCCTGGCAGAGCCTGAGCTCCCTGCAAAACCTTCCTGCATCCCTGGCCACCAAAGCAGCCCAGGAGAAGAAGTTTCTAAGCATCAGCAAAACTAGAGGAGCTCCCAGCTCCTTCCTGGGGCAAAACCACTGCAAAAAAAGGACATCCCCCCAGCCAAGGCGGCGGGGGGGGGGGGGTTTGGAAACGATTGCAGGAAGCTTTATAGAAAAAGTGGGTGCAGCTTTCAATCGATTTGCTGTAGGATGCAGGGCCAGGCAGGGCTCTAAAGCAAAGGCGGGCGGGGAAAGCGGGGCGGGAGCTTTTGCTGCTCTGGTTTTAAATGACCGAGTGCTGAGGGGGCCTCGCCTGGGATGCGACTCCGAGTCAGGAAAGTGCCCCGGGGAACGTGCACGGAGCCGGCGGAGGCATCTCCTGCCCAGCCGTGGGGTTGCGTGCCTGGGAAGAGCTGGAAATGGCACGGAACGGGGAAAGGGGCCTGGAAAAGTGCGTGGCTTCCCGCAGCTGGGGGGGGGGGGGGGGCGGGCTGGAGGGTTTTCCTGGTGGTTGGAGCAAGAAAAAAAGGGGGGGAAAAAAGGGACAAAATAAAGGAATCAAGCGAAGTTTTGCATCTGACAAATAGAAATCTAATAGGAAAGAGCTGTACACGCTGAGAGTCAAGTCCAGGATGCTCCGGCAGGACAGTGTCAGGTATTGCTGGCTGCTCCCGGGCCGGGCAAACACGCTCAGGGCTGGAGCTGAGCCCGGCTGGCAGGGCAGCACCCCCAGGGAACCCACCGCTGGGGAAGGGGCAGGGAAAGCAGCTCCTCGTCCTCCCGGCAGCAGCGGGACTGCGGGGACCAGCACCCCCGGGGCCCGATCCGGGTGCGCTTCCCCTGCCCGCGGGAGCTGGGATGGGGAGAGGAAATCCAGCCCCGTTCCCGGTGGGAATCAGCGCTAGGGGATGGAGGAGGGAGAAGGGCAGGGAGAAGCGGTCTGGAGCCCTCCGGGGTGGGATGCACCCGACTCTGACACACCCCAGCACCCATCCCCGAGGCCAGCTCCTCCTCGGAGACTCGTTTTCGGCGATGCCAGGGGACGGGTGAGGCGGCTGCCGGGAGCGGGGGGCGTCGAGGGAAAGGTGGGGGGGGGGGGGACAGGCCGGGGGTGCTGTCAGAGGCCGGGGGTGCTGATGGTGCTGGTGCAGCGAGGGTCGGCGTCCTGCTCGTAGCGGTAGTGGTAGCCCTCCATCTGGTCCCGACAGGCTTCCCGCAGGTTGTGCAGCCAACGCTTGATGCCGCGACGGTTCAGGTAGAGCACCATGAGGAAGACGATGGCGATGAGGGCCAAGACGATGCCGAAGAAGACGTAAGAAGCCGTCTCCAGCCGGCCGGGCTCCCCAGCCGCCGAACACACCAGCACCTCGGGTCGCAGGCGCAGGAGGGTGAAGCCCCGCAGGGGGGGGGGGTCCCGAGCAGTGCAGGCTGCGGGCGTCGGGGACCCGGGCGGGAGCGGCACGTAGCCAGGCCAGGAAAGGGCGCAGGGCGCAATCACAGCTCAAGGGGTTGGCCCCCAAAGTCAGCCGCAGCCCCCGCAGCCCCGGCCCGCCCAGGCTCTGCAGCTCGGGGGGCACCAGCCGCTGCAGGGAGTTGTTCCTCAAGTCCAGCTCCTCCAACCCGGCGGGCAGCAAAGCGGCCGGCAGAGCCCTCAAAGCGTTGCCCCCCAGCTCCAGACGGCGCAGGCTGAGGTTGCCCAGGGCCAAGGCCAACTGCTCCTCCACGGGGCCCGCCAGCAGCGCCTGGTTCAGCTGCAGCGTGCGCAGCAGCGGCGCCTCGGCGAAGGCGCCGGCAGCCACGGCCAGCAGCGGGTTGTGGCTCAGGTCGAGGGTCTGCAAGGCGGGCAAGCCCCGCAGGGCCAGCTCCTCGACCACTTGGATGTTGTCGTGGCGCAGGCGGAGCAGGCGGAGCTGGGGCAGCGGGCGGGCGGCGAAGGCGGCGCGGGGCAGGACGCTCAGGTTGCTGCCGGTGATGCTGAGGTTGTGGACGGCGAGAGGCAGCTCCTTGGGTAGCTCCTCCAGCTTCTCGTAGCGGCACTGCACCAGCTGCGGGGTGGCCACGCAGTAGCAGGGGGACGGGCAGCCCCCGGGGGCGGCGGCGGGGGGCACGGCCAGGGGCAGCAAGGCGAGCCCCAGCCAGGGCCACCAGCCCCCGCAGCCCCCTGCCCGCGCCGGCCTGCGGGACATGCTCGCTGCCCGGGCATGCAGGGCTGGGGGCGGGGTGGGTGGGTGGGGAGGGGATGGGGGTGATGGAGGGGTGGGGTGCTGGGGGGGGTGGGGGGGGTGGGGGGGACGGGACACACACGGACCTGCCTCCTTTCAGCTCCCCCCGGGGGCTGAGCTGCCTCCGGCGCCGCGTCCGCACACGGAGGCTCTGCCGGCAGCGCCGCTGCCCAAATCGGACTGGTTGGGGGCGGGAGGGAGGAGGAAGAGGAAGAGGAGGAGGAGGAGAGGGAAGGAGGGAGGGTTGGGGCTGCCTGGCGCTGCGGGCTGGGCGGAGGAGCGATGCGGGCAGCGGCCGTCGGAGGGGGGCGGGAGGGGGGCACGGCTTGGCACGGCTCGGCAGGGTTTGACACGGCTCGGCAGGGCTTGGCACGGCTCGGCAGGGCTTGGCACGGCTCGGCAGGGTTTGACACGGCTCGGCAGGGCTTGGCACGGCTCGGCAGGGCTTGGCAGGGCTCGGCACGGCTCGGCACGGCTCGGCACGGCTCGGCAGGGCTTGGCAGGGCTCGGCACTGCTCGGCAGGGCTTGGCACGGCTTGGCAGGGCTCGGCACGGCTCGGCACGGCTCGACTCCCTTCAGCTCGGTTCAGCACTGCCCGCAAACGCCGGTTCCCACCGTGGCCCCGTTGCTGCTGGGGGTGCCTGGGGAGCTCCCCTTCCAGCCCAGGGAGGGGGGCAGGGGATGTCCAGCTCCCCATCATGCCCGGGGAGAATGTTGGGGGTGTCCCACTCACCTTCCAGCCTGGTGAGGGGTTGGGGGCTGTCCCAGTTTCTTTTCAGCCCACGGAGGATTTGGGGGGATCCCAGTCCCTTTTCAGCACCAAGAGGGACCAGGGATTAGGGGGTGTCACGGTCCCCTCTCCAGCCCTACAGAGGATTTGGGGGATGTCGCTGTCCCCATCAAGCTCAGAAGGGACTGGGGGCTGTCCTTGTCACCCTCCAGCCCTGGAGAGGATTTGGGGGGGTGTCCCGGGTCCCTTTCCAGCCCCGGAGAGTGTTCTGTGTCTGTCCAGATCCTCTGCAAACCGGGGAGGATTTGAAGGTAGTTCCCGGTGCTTTCCCAACCTGGGGGGAGGTGGGAGCTGCAGCTTGGGGGGGGCAGTGACTCTCCCTTTCCATCCCAGGGAGGATTTGGGGCTGCTTCAGCACCCCTCAATTTTGGGGAAGGATTAAGGTCCAGCTCAGCACCCTCCTCCTCCCACTTTGGGGAGGATTTTGATGCTGTTTCAACCCCTCCCTCTCCAGCCCAGGGAGGATTTGGGGGCTGTCTCAGCCCGCTTCCATTCCAGACAGGATCTGGGGGGTTCTCCTGGTCCCCTTCCAGCCCTGAGCCCCATTTCCCACCCTACTCTGCAAGCTGGACCCAGCGCTGCAGCCTGGAGGGCGGAGTTGTCACCTCCCAAGTTCTCCCCGCTTTTGCCTTTTCGGGACTCAAACCTCATCATCCCTCAGGGGTCTCCAGCTTTGCTGGGAGATGTGGGGTCCAACCTCCAGGATTGGCCCCGTGCTCCCGGGAAAGATGATGCCAAGGGATGGAGACATCACCTCTTTTATTAGACCAGAATTTCATTTCATTCTTGGGAAGAAAACCCCTCCCGGGTGCCGGGGCACGTGGCACCAGCCCCTTGTGCCCACCTGGGTTATTTTAATGTTGCTGTACCCACCAGGCTGATAAATGATGTCACCTCTGCTGGGAAGCTGTCTTCATCCCACTGCCACCCCAGGGGGGTGCTGGGGGCCGGGGGAGGGGGCACAAGCTGCTGTGACCCTTGGGGTCACAAGCCCCTTGGCCGTGGGGTCGGTGTTGGGGTGGGCAGGAGATTTCGGGATGTGGGAGGCAGGGCCCGGGTGCCTGAGCCTGGAGCCAGATGTGGCAGCAGGATTTGGGTGCTGGACCTTCTTTGGGTGCCTAAATATTCTCTGCAGACCCACATGAAATCCATCCTGGGCAGGTTTTTCTCTCAGGTCTTGGGTTTTCTCCTCCTCCCTGCCCTCATCTCTCATCCTGCCCTTTTTCCCCAAGGATGATGATGATGATGATATTATTATTCCCCCCCCACCTCCTTTTGGGATTCCTTCCCCCAGAATTTTGCAGGGACCAGGGAAATTTGGGATGCTGGTTTGTTTGGGTGGCTTTGAGCTGCTCCTCCTCTCCCAGAAATCGGGCAAACACAGTATTTAAAGTGACAGTGTCCCACAGCTGCCAGAAAAAGCAGAGGAGCTTGTGGGAGGGGCAGGGGGGGAAGAAGACACTTGGGAATGTGTCAAATAATCATGTGCCCTCAAATACTGAGGTGTGGGGCAGGATCTGCTCTGGCACCCAAGGAGGAGGAGAGGGGAGAGCCAGATTTGCATGGTGGGTCGTGCTGAGCAGCCTCTCAGAAATCGCCCTTTGGGGCCCATTTCTCACTTTTAATTGAATATTTCATGAATAATATTTAATGAAGCAATTGTGCTTTGGGGAACGAGGCAGCTGGTGGGCCAGGCTTTGTGTGAAGGTCCTGGCAAGGTCTCATCTGCCAGGCTGCAAAAATCCTGGCCACTCTTGATCCTTCTCCGTGTGTCCTTGGAGAAGGAGCATCCTCCATAAAAACTGAGGCTGAGGTTTCTCTCTGTCTCCACCATAAAACATGGTCAGTGGGTGATGTTAGAGGTCCTAGGAGACCACAAGGCTGCCCAGAGCTGAAGCCTTTGACTTTGAAGGGTGGAGATGCTCCAAGGTTTGAAGAGGCTCTGTGCTCTGGTGCCCTGCCTGGTGGCTTTGGGGACATGGAGACTCTTGCCTGGTGGGACAATGGTGTCCTCTTTGCCTGCTGCAAACATCCTGGGCTTCCCCAGGGGTGGCTGGTGTGGGGCTTTGGGGGGGTGATGAAGTCCCAGGATGGGAGCTGGGTGTCATCATCTCAGCAACATGTGAACTATCAGGGGGTTGGAGCTGTGCTTGTGTCTGTGGCTCCTCTGCACCCACCTGTCCTTCTGCTCCTCCTTTCCACCTTGCAGCATCCCTGCTCCTCGTTTCAGCCTGGTCCAGTCCCAAACCATCTCAGGACTTCTGTCATAGAATCCCAAAATGATTTGGGTTGGAAGGGATCTTAAAAATCATCCAGTGCCACCCCTGCATGGGCAGGGCCACCTCCCAGCAGCCCAGGCTGCTCCAAGCCCCATCCAACCTGCCCTTCAACACTGCCAGGGATGGGGCAGCCACAGCTTCCCTGGGCAACCTGGGCCAGGCTCTCCCCAGCCTCACACTAAAGATAATCTTCCTGATGTCTCAGATGCAAGTGCTGAGGACAGATTTTTCCCTCTCCACAGCCACGGTTTTCTGGCCTCTCCAGTTGGATCGTGGCTTCCCTGAGCAGCAGAGTCCAAAACTGATCTTCCAGGCACCACAAGAAGCAGAAAGACACCCTCATCTTCCTCCATCCCCAAAGGGATCAGTCACTTCTGGATTTATAGTCTCTTCTTGTTTGTTATGTGTGTTTGTCTCCTTTCTAGCAACATCCCAGTGTCCTTCCTGGATGGCCCCAGGTGGGTTTTCCACCCCTTTTCCCAGTCTGCACTCTCAGTCCTGCACATCTTGTCACTGACCACCAGGTTGATGCTCTTTATTACCAGTAGTTAATGGTCACACTGGATCCTGGAGCCCCTCAAACACACACTCACCTTTGAGCTGCCCTGTTGGAGCAGTTTTGGGTCTTCCTGCACCATCTTCCCCAGACCACAACTCTAGATGTGAAGCAGCTTTGAAGACTTCTTGCCATTAAAAGGAAAGAGGTCTGCATTGCCCTAGTGCCAGGAGTCCATCACCATGTCCTGGGATAAGATTATGATGGGCTGATGTGATTTGTTCCTGCAAATCAATACAGACCATTACTCATCACCTCGTTATCTTCTGGAGTTTCCAAACAGAATTGATTACTTGTGACATGTAATTAATTATTTGTGATATCCTTCCTCCTCTTCCTTGATGGCCTGTACTATGTGCAGCTCTGGGGCCACCAACACAAGAAGGACATGGAGCTGTTGGAGAGAGGCCAGAGGAGGCCCCGGAGATGCTGGGAGGGCTGGAGCAGCTCTGCTCTGGAGCCAGGCTGGGAGAGTTGGGGTGTTGAGCCTGGAGAAGAGAAGGCTCCAGGGAGACCTGAGAGCACCTTCCAGGGCCTGAAGGGGCTCCAGGAAAGCTGGGGAGGGGCTTGGGACAAGGGCAGGGAGGGCTGGGAGCAGGGGGAAGGGTTTCCAGCTGGCAGAGGGAGCTGGAGCTGAGATGTGAGGGAGAAATTCTGGGCTGTGAGGGTGGGGAGAGCCTGGCCCAGGTTGCCCAGGGAAGCTGTGGCTGCCCCATCCCTGGCAGTGTTGAAGGGCAGGTTGGATGGGGCTTGGAGCAGCCTGGGCTGCTGGGAGGTGTCCCTGCCCATGGGGGGAAACTAGATGATCTTTAAGGTCCCTTCCAGGTCAAATCATTCTATGGTTCTATGATTCCTGATGAGCTTTGGAGGGGAGGGGCAGGGGGGCAAGGGAAGGCAGGGAATGGGAATCCTGGGGCAGGGGGACCTGGAGTCATCAGGGTGGTTTTCCACCCCAGATAAGTGAAACCCTGTGGCACTGGGCTGTGGTGACCTCCTCACTTTGCTGAGAACAGCTGGATGGGTGTCAGGGTGCTTTGGGTGCCCACAGCCAGGCTTGGCTTCGCTGGGTGTCCAGGACCCAATGGATGCAAGGAGCAAAAGCAGGAACAACAACAAAAACCAACACCCATGGGAAGAGCAGAAGGGGAGAGATGACCCCTGGGGCTCATGAGGGCTTGGGCACAGAAGTCAGCAGAGCCCAGGGTGTGTTTCACCACTCAATTCCTGTCGTGATATCCAAAGGAGACAGGACCTTTCCCACAAACATCTGCAGAGCTCTGTGCCTGCTGGGGATGCTCTATAAATACATGGGCAATAAATAATGAATAACCTGGATGGGCATTAAAGTGTAAACAGGAGGTGAAGGACTCTCTCCCATTACCAGTCCCCCAGGGACTGGTGCACAACCCCCTCTCCAGCTCTGCCTTGACGCAGTTCCAACTGCAGAGTCACAGCAGCCACAATATCATAGATCAGTGGTTCCATATTGAAGAGAAAAACGGGCCAAAAATAGTCTGGAGGGCACAGTCCTCCTCCTGCTGGTGGGCTGGGTGTGCTGGCATCAGCTTTTTTGCCTGAGATGTTCCCCTGCCTACCAGGGCTGACCCTCCCAAGGAGGCAGAGTCCTCTCTGTGGCACCCTCCATCCCCAGGAAGGTGAGGAGCCTTCTGATTTGGGAGATCCTCCTTAGATGTAGGAGAAGTGGGGAGCTCTGCCAACTGGATGTGGTCCCCAAAAGTCACTGCTCCTTGTCCCAAGCCCCTCCCCAGCTTTCCTGGAGCCCCTTCAGGCCCTGGAAGGTGCTCTCAGGTCTCCCTGGAGCCTTCTCTTCTCCAGGCTCAACACCCCAACTCTCCCAGCCTGTCTTCATAGGGGAGGTCCCCACCCCTGGAGCTCTTCAGGCCTCTTTATGTTCTCACACTGCTTCAGGGAACCACTATTTCATGCTTTCCAGGGTGTCAAATCCATTGCCAGACTTTAACAAGTGGGCTGGAAACGATCTCAGTGACGTGACCTGCTGGAGCGGGGTGGCCACGAGGCTCACGGGGGGGACCAACCTCCCTCTGAGCTTTACACCCAGGCTGTGGCTGGCGTGGAGCTGCTGGTATCATCCCAAATTACCAGGTCAAGTGGAAGCCAAGGCAGTGATGCAGCTGGTGAACCAGCAGCTGGCAGGTCACCGAGCGCTCCCTCCGTGGCTCCTGCGTGTCCTTCCCCTGGGGGGGTTTCATCACCAGGCATCACTGAGCTGCTGCTGCTGCACCAGGCACATAAAAAGCTGCACATTTTCCCAAGTTTGGGACCAGAGAAGCCACCACCACTCATCTCAGAGGTGACAATTAATAACGGAGAGGTGACAAAGCACAGCCTCACCTGCGTTAGTGAGCAGCACCTGGGGGGCATTAATTAAAGACCAGCCCCGAGCCTGGAGCTGAGCAGCCCTGGAGCTGCTGGAGAGGAGGGGCTGTGCAAACTGCATGAAGTTCAACCAGGCCATCTGCAAGGTCCTGCACCTGGGTGGGGCAATCCCAGACACAAATACAGGTTGGAGGGAGAATGGATCATACACAGCCCAGAGGAGAAGGACCTGGGGGTGATGGTGGATGAGAAGCTCAGCATGAGCTGGAGCCCAGAACCCACCCGTGTCCTGGGCTGTGTCACCAGCAGCGTGACCAGCAGGGCCAGGGAGGGGATTGTCCCCTCTGCTCTGCTCTGCTGAGACCCCCCTGCAGGGCTGGGAGCAGCTCTGGGGTCCCCAGCACAGGAAGGACACGGAGCTGTTGGAGAGAGGCCAGAGGAGGCCCCGGAGATGCTGGGAGGGCTGGAGCAGCTCTGCTCTGGAGCCAGGCTGGGAGAGTTGGGGTGTTGAGCCTGGAGAAGAGAAGGCTCCAGGGAGACCTGAGAGCACCTTCCAGGGCCTGAAGGGGCTCCAGGAAAGCTGGGGAGGGGCTTGGGACAAGGGCAGGGAGGGCTGGGAGCAGGGGGAAGGGTTTCCAGCTGGCAGAGGGAGCTGGAGCTGAGATGTGAGGGAGAAATTCTGGGCTGTGAGGGTGGGGAGAGCCTGGCCCAGGTTGCCCAGGGAAGCTGTGGCTGCCCCATCCCTGGCAGTGTTGAAGGGCAGGTTGGATGGGGCTTGGAGCAGCCTGGGCTGCTGGGAGGTGTCCCTGCCCATGCAGGGGTGGCACTGGATGATCTTGAAGGTCCCTTCCAACCCAACCCAGTCCATGTTTTATGCTGTGTTGGGACACACTTTGCACCACCTTCATTCAAGCAACTTATCCCCAGGGTGAAACTCCAGAGCAGGTCTGTCCTTGCTGGGCTTTCCTTTGGGAGGCTCCTAAAGCAATTTTTAAGCCAGCAAATGTTTGTGGTTCATCAAAGAAAAATGGGGGCTCATTTTCTGCCCAGCTTTCTGCTGGGGTTTCAGCCAGCAGCACCAAGCCAGAGCCCTGGCTGGTTTATAGCTCTAATGCACTGGTGCTTCCCAAGCTATTTCTGGAGGGAAGGCAGAAGGTCCCCACAGCAAGTTATTTATAATCCTGCTGATCCTGGTCCTCAGCTTTCCACCCAAGCATCCCTTGGGGGTTCTTTTTGTGTCCAAAGGCTGCTCTGTTGCCACTCCTGGCTCAGAAGTCATCCCCAAACCTCCCTTAGGAAGAACTCACCACCAACCTCCTCTGCTGGGCCCTGGGTCCTCCTGGGTGAGCTGCTGGATGCTGTACACTCCTTATTGTGTCCAGTTCTGGGCTTCCCAGTTGCAGAGGGACAGGGTTCTACTGGAGAGAGTCCAAAAGAGGCTGATGAGGGGGATGATGAAGGGACTGGTGAGGAAAGGCTGAGAGACCTGGAGCTGTTCAGTCTAGAGAGGAGGAGGGATCTAATTCATGTCTATCAATACATGAGGGCATCAAGAAGGCAGGACAAGCTCTTGTCACTTGTGCCCTGGATAGGACGAGGGGCAATGGATTCAAACTGGAGCCCAGGAAGTTCCAGCTCAACATGAGGAAGAACTTCTTTCCTGTGAGGGTGACAGAGCCCTGGGACAGGCTGCCCAGAGAGGCTGTGGAGTCTCCTTCTCTGGAGACTTTGAAGACCCACCTGGATGCCTTTCTGAGGGATCTGCCCTAGTTTTGGTCCTGCTCTGGCAGGGGGTTGGACTCGATGATCTTCAGAGGTCCCTTCCAACCCCTGACATTCTGTGATGCTGTGATCCTGTGGTGTTATGATGTTGTGATGCTCTGATCATCCCTCCTGCATCCAAGGTGGCCCCAAATACCATGAAAATCCTGCTGCCCTCGGGAGATGAGGAGCAAAGTCTGAGCTATCACTTAGGGTCTCTGGGGACTATGGGACACTTGGGTCTCACACTGTCCTTTGCAGAGTCTTACCCGGGGTTCTCCCAGTCTTTGAGGAAGCCATGTTAGCCTGGTCCCCATCCAGAGCAGGACTGTCACCTCTGCTCACCAAGAGGGCTTCTTGCCATGGCTGTGGCAGCTGAGAACATTTTAAACTTCCCTTTTTTCCCCACTTTAGACTCAGGAGGTCACTTCTGCTGCCTGAATAATGCAAACCCAGGTCCTACCAGAGTGTTTCAGCAGCTGGAAGACAGAAATAGCCAGGGGAGACAGGGTGCAGATACCTCCTCAGCTCGTTGCACCCCAATTTGGGGCTGGCCACCAGCTTGCTGGGTGGGAGAAGCCCCTAGAGCCTTTTCCATCGACCTCCACTAAGCACTGCTGGACCTGCTCTCCTCTCAAAGCAGGTCCAGGTAGGACTCAAAACACCCATCAGAGCTGTGGGATGCAGTGTTGGGGGGGGTCAAGGACATATTTTTCCAGGTTCATACTGCTCCAGGGCCACCAAATTTGGGTGGCCACCACCAAGGACCCCAGAGGAATCCCAGCTGGGACTATGCAACAGCTTCATCTCCAGCTCGTGCTAAACCCCAGCTCCATGACCCAGCAGACACAGGACAAGCAGAGACAGGGCTCTGCAGAACCTCCCTTGTGTGTTCCCCTCCCCAGCTTTTTAACCTCTCTGGTTATATTTTGAATTCCCACAGCAGGAAGGAACAGGATTCCCATCGGGCTCCAGCCCATCTGCACTCACAGCTCCAATGTCCAACCTAAATCTCCCCTCTCCCACTTTTAATCCATTCCCCCTGCTCCCAGCCCTCCCTGCCCTTGTCCCAAGCCCCTCCCCAGCTTTCCTGGAGCCCCTTCAGGCACTGGAAGGTGCTCTCAGGTCTCCCTGGAGCCTTCTCTTCTCCAGGCTCAACACCCCAACTCTCCCAGCCTGGCTCCAGAGCAGAGCTGCTCCAGCCCTCCCTCCCATCATCTCCATGGCCCTTCTCTGGCCTCTCTCCAACAGCTCCATGTCTCTCCTGTGCTGAGGGCTCCAGAGCTGGACACAACACTCCAGGGGGTCTCAGCAGAGCAGAGCAGAGGGGACAATCCCCTCCCTGGCCCTGCTGCTCACGCTGCTGGTGACACAGCCCAGGACACGGGTGGGTTCTGGGCTCCAGCTCATGTTGAGCTTCTCATCCACCAGCACCCCCAGGTCCTTCTCCTCTGGGCTGATCCATTCTCCACCCAACCTGTATTTGTGCTCAGGCACAAAATGCTGCAGCCAGAACGTTTTGTGGGAGAAAATGCAGACAAGGAGGTGATAACCTCTGTAAATGACCCTCTGCTGTTGCTGTTTTATTGTTGTTGAGTGGCTGGTGACGGAAACCCCAGGAAGCTTCAAGGCTGGGAGGAACCCTGAAAATCAAAGCAAGGGCTGCTCTGAAACTGCTGCACAGGAGGGGGAGAATTGAGGGCTCCCAACTCCTGACTTCTCAAAGACATTTCCTGAGTCACCTCCCTGGGGGACTTCTCTGCCCATGATGTGGGAACTGATGGAGATGCCATCTCCATGGGGTTCCTACCCCAGGAAGGGCAGGTGTCTTTCAGGACCCCCCCAAAGAGCTTTTCTGCTGGGCTTAGAATAAAAATCCCTGCTACACAGAGAAGGTTTTAGGGTGGAGCAAACCTGGCGTGGTCACCTGCAGAGCTATGGTGACCTGCAGAGCTGCTGGAATCGCTCGACTCTGGTGATGCACCAAGGACGTGGGACCAGCTGGCTTGGGAGCAGAGCCAGGTCCTGTTGCCAGTATCTGTCCTCACCTGGGGGCTGCTGCACATGAGGAATGGGAGCAGGGAAGGTCACCTTCCTGATCTGGCCTTCTGGGACCCAGGGTTGTCCCTGGTGCCTTATTTTGGCAGGGGGAATTACTTCATCTTGGGCAGCCTTGCTCCTCTCCCAGCCACCATCACCTCTCCAGGCAGGAAGATGCTCCTTGGCATCTTCTCCTTGGGCTGTTGTAGGGAGGAATGTGTGAAACAGCTACTTCTGCAGGAGGAATCTGTCCATCCCTCTCTGGCCAAGGCTGTCCCATCCACCTACTCTGTCAGGGTCTTTCTCCAGGTACCATCAGGGCATAGAGGTGTTGCTCAAAGGAACCATCTCCATTGTCTCTGTTGAGGAACCACCTCCCTCCCTTCCAGCACTGATCCTTGCTGGTCCCTGACCTCTCTCAAGAGCAACCCACCCACACCTTGCCACGCTCTGCCACTGTCCCCAGGACTGGAAGGAACTGCTCATCTCTGAAGACCCCAGGACATGGTTCTTGGAGGCATCTCCCTGCAGAGAGCTGGTGGGTGGTCTGTGACTGGCAGCAGTGATGGTCCAGCCGTGGTGGTTCTTGTGTGCTGGTCTGAAGCCTGCAAAAGATTAGGGGAAAACAGATGGCTCCTAATTGGCAGCACCAGCTTACTTGCTGCTCTCCAGATAAACCATTACATGAAGGCTTAAATCAACCTTCATGCAAATTAGGAGGCTGCTTGTAATTATTTTGAGATCTACACAGATTTAAAGGCCTGGATTAAGGCTGTTTACTGTAAAGGATGAAAACCACATGGTCCTTCCTGTAAGGCTGAGCAACAAGGGGTTGAAGTGCTGGAGATGATGGAATCATTGGATGCTTTGGGTGGGAAGTTTCACTGTGAGGGTGGGGAGAGCCTGGCCCAGGTTGCCCAGGGAAGCTGTGGCTGCCCCATCCCTGGCAGTGTTGAAGGGCAGGTTGGATGGGGCTTGGAGCAGCCTGGGCTGCTGGGAGGTGTCCCTGCCCATGCAGGGATGGATTTTGAAGGTCCCTTCCAACCCAAACCAGTCTGTGAGTCTACGATTCTATTTGGTTGCCAGTCAGGAGATCAGCTCCTTTTGCCTTTCCAGGCCACGAGTAGCAACATCTCACTGAAAAACACCAACACCTCCCAAAAGAGTCTCCAGGGGGTGATGATTTAAGGACATGATTTAAGCACTGAACAGGTAGATTAGGTTATGGTTGGTGGATTTAGTTGATGGTTGGACTTGATGATCTTCAAGGTCCTTTCCAACCAGGATCATTCTGTGATTCTGTGATTTTGTTGTTTTTCCAGCGTGCCTCTGACTCTTGCCAGGAGATGGCTGGAACTTCTCCCTTTCTCAGCCTGCCCAAGGAGGGAAAAAGGCCTCACCTCCACCCCAAAACCACTGGGGAGCCGCTACGATTTCCTAAAACTGCATTTGGGTGCTGAAATTTAATCTCTGCAGGAATTTTCTGGCTTGTTACAGCTACAAACAAAACACAGACCTCCAGAAATTCGGGAAGAGGAGAAATACCTGGAGGACACTGAGACCCCTCAAGGAGAAGGACCCACCCTTGAGGTATTGAGGCAACCAACTCATCCCAAATTAAGGTGATGTTTTTTAAGTAATGGGCCCTGACCCCCTTTTTCATGGTCCCACTGGGAGTCTCTGGCCCAGCCTCTTCTCCAATCTCAAGGTCTTACGTGACAACAAAGCACAGGAGCAACTGAAGCACAGTGAGTTACAAGAAATAACCCCCAGCCCTTCCCTCCTTCACGTTTTGCAGCTTGTGGTTACGTGCCGAGGTCAATCAGGGGGTTTAGCAAGTGCAAAAGCTTTAATCGGGGGCAGGGGAGGAGGTAAAAAAATGGGTTTGCTTGAGTGTGGCAGGAAAGTTTAACCTCGCTCGTTCCGTGCTTGGCTCGGTCCGTTCCCCGGCAGGGTTGAAAAGGCTGCAGATGCTGTGATCTGTGCACCACAGCCCCCACCCCAGGATCAGCCACCTCTCCTGCCACCTGCTTTGATCGCTGTAATGCCCATTAATAAAGTTCCCATGAATCCCAGATGCTTCGGGGGCCGAGGGGAAGATGCAGGGGCCGGACAAGCAGGGGACCCTGGTGCGCGGCAGAGGTCGCAGCAGGGGAGACATGTCCCCAAGGGGCTGCTTTTCCTCTCCCCCTCATTGGGTTTAGGGATTAGGTAAATCCCATCGGAATCCATTACTCTGCCTGGGAAGGAGAGAGGTCAGGGTGGGCTTTGATCCTGCCCCAGCCCCAAGGGGAGGTTTCCCATGGGATGTGGAGCCAGGGGCAAAGCTCACCCAGCACCGCGGGCACCTCGAGTCCCCCCTGTTCCCATCAGCTGCTCCCACCTTCCCTTTCCTCCTGCCCCCTGGTGAGTTCTCCTGCCAGGGCAGCTTTGCCAAGGCCTGTTGCTTTGGCATCCCTGGCTTGACAGGTTCCTGCAGCCCTAATCACTGCCCCCAAAAGGCAATTCCAGTTGCTGTTCGTGTGCAGAGAACAAGCAGCCAGATGCACCCTCCTCCGCAGGCACTGCTGCTCTGCTCCACCTGCATCAGCAGCACCCCGAGTCACCCCGGGCAGGGAAAGAGCTGCAATTACCACGGAATTTAAAGGGGCTTTTCCCAGGAGAGGGAAGAGCCCCTGGGCTGCCTCGCACAGGGTCAGCTTGGGCTTCCCTCCCCTGCAGCAGCCGTCAGCCCAGGAGGAGGTGGGAGAGCTCAGGTGTGGGTCACACGAGTGCTGGCTCAGCCCCCTGATTTATTGTTTCCTGGGTCACACAGTGAAAATGGGAATGATATTGTACGTGATGCTGAGGTGTCACCTCGGGGCCTGTGATGGCAGCAGAGGGAGCTTCTGTGCCACCACCCCCAACTCAGGCCCCACGGGGTCCCTATTAGCATGGAGGGGATATTTGGTCTGTGTGTCCTGGGAGGTCCCAGCTCTCCCTCCAGCAGTGGAAGGACATGGTGCTGCATTTCCCTGGCTCAGGGGACCATGTGCTGCTGGATGAGGCTCTTGCTCCCAGCATGGGTTTGGCATCCCCCTCCGAGGGGTGCAGGGACTCGTTGCAGCTCAGCACCAGGCTCTGGGTCTGCCCAAGTGACTCAAGGTGTTTCTAGAGGTTCTGCAGCAGTGGTGGCTGTGGCAGAAGTCAGGCAGGGCTGCAGGGAGGATGGAGAGCTGCAGGAAGCAGGTTGGGTTTATCCTGAGCTACCAGGGAGTGACCTGAGGGTGGGATGAGGACCCGGTGTTCCCAGGATGCACGTTGTCTGCTGGACCTTTGCCTGTGCTTTGCTTTGAGCCCCTGGAGTTAGAACCATGGAATGGTTTGGGTTGGAAGGGACCTGAAAGACCACCTAGTTCCAACCCCCCTGCATGGGCAGGGACACCTCCCAGCAGCCCAGGCTGCTCCAAGCCCCATCCAACCTGCCCTTCAACACTGCCAGGGATGGGGCAGCCACAGCTTCCCTGGGCAACCTGGGCCAGGCTCTCCCCACCCTCACAGCCCAGAATTTCCTCCAAGTGTCCAACCTCAAACTCCCCTCTTCCAGTTTTAATCCATTCTCCCTTGTCCTCTCACTACAAGCCCTTGTCCCAGGTCCCTCCCCAGCTTTCCTGGAGACCCTCTTCTGGTCAATGTTTCCAAGATGCATTCCATGAAACCAGCATCCCAGCCAGTGACTTCTTGTTGTCATTTACTTGAATCTGCTGGCTGGGAAGCAGATCATTTATGTGCTGCAGGGGAAGAGCTGATGTATTTCTCTGCATTGTCCAGGGGAGGTGGTAACACCCCACAGGTGGCTTCTGTAGCCCCAGCAATTTCCTAGCAATCCAGAAAAGTATTGATTGTGCCAAAGAGGGGAGAAATGCTGCATATCAGAGTGAAAAATTGGGTCCTGCCGTGCAGTAAATTCAGCCAAGTGCTCCCAATTAATGGGTAGTTCCTGGCTGTGCCTTTTGGGTTGATTGATCATAGGAATTTTGCTAACTGCCTTCAGGAGCAATTTAAGGAACAAGCTAAAATGTCTGTGCTTTGGGCACTGAAAAACAGCCTCGGGGAATAAGCTGTGGGACAGCACCAGCCTGGATGAGCCTTTCAGCTGCAGGATCTGCCTCTTCATCCATCCCAACCCCCCGTCAGCCCCACTGAAAAGGAGCAATTTCCATCAAAGTTCCACCTCGACGTGAGGAAGAACTTCTTTCTTGTGAGGGTGGCAGAGCCCTGGGACAGGCTGCCCAGAGAGGCTGTGGAGTCTCCTTCTCTGGAGACTTTCAAGACTCCTCTGGATGCCTTTCTGAGTGACCTGCCCTAGTTTTTGGTCCTGTTCTAGCAGGGAGCTTGGACTCGATGATCTTCAGAGATCCCTTCCAACCCCTAATATGCTGTGATCCTGTGACACATGCAGGGGCAGATTTAGGGGTCAGTTCTTTCTCCCGTGAGAGGATTTAAAATTCAAGCTCACTGGTAAAAAACTGGGGAGGTTTAGATGAGATTTTAGCAAATAATCTCTTCTCTGAAAGGCTCATTAAACCCTGGCCCAGGCTGCCCAGGGAGGTGCTTGAATCACCATCCTGGAAGGTGTTTCAGAGCCCTGGAGATGTGGTGCTGAGGGACATGGATTAAGCACTGGAGCTGGTAGAGTCAGGTTAGTGGTTGGTAGAGCTGGGTTGTGGTTGAACTCGATGATCTTAAAAGTCTCTTTTGAAGAGAATGATTCTACGATGGCTTCAAACTGGAACAGGGGGGGATGGAGCTGAGATGTGAGGGAGAAATTCTGGGCTGTGAGGGTGGGGAGAGCCTGGCCCAGGTTGCCCAGGGAAGCTGTGGCTGCCCCATCCCTGGCAGTGTTGAAGGGCAGGTTGGATGGGGCTTGGAGCAGCCTGGGCTGCTGGGAGGTGTCCCTGCCCATGCAGGGGGTTGGAACCTGATGATCTTGAAGGTCCCTTCTAACCCAAAACATTCTGTGAGTCTATGCTTAATCATGCCTGCACTGCCAAGCAGACAAAGGTCCAAGCTCACCCTGAGGTCTGAACCCACCCACTAATCATAGAATCACAGAATGGTGAAGGTTGGAAGGGACCTTAAAGACCATCAGGTTCCAACCCCCCTGCATGGGCAGGGACACCTCCCACCAGACCAGGCTGCACAAGCCCCATCCAACCTGCCCTTCAACACCTCCAGGGATGGGGCAGCCACAACCTCCCAACCTGTTCCAGTGCCTTCCTGCCCTCCTGGGGAAGAATTTTTAATTCCCCTGTATCTTGCAGACCTGCACTTAGTGGTTCTCTCAGCTGGAGCTGAGGAGCTCCAGGAGCAGATGAGGCTGGTCACTGGCACTGGTTCAGCCAGGAGTGAAGGTTTGTTCATGCACTGTGGGTGGAGAGGACATGGCAGGGCAGTGCAGCCCTGCAAGATACTCCAGGCATGGCTCCTGCTGAATCTGGTGCAGATGTTTCTGGGCTGGTTGCCACCATCCTCACGTGGGAGAGCACAGCAACCACAGTGTGACCTAACAGGGACAGGCTGAAGGGGAGACTAAGACCCACGAGCAGGACTGAAGGTGCATTTGCCATGGCAGGAAAGATCCAATCAGTGAAAAATCCAACAAAGGAATGATGAAAGGGACTCAAAATTATTCCTTTTTGTAGCAGATGGATGTGGAAGCTTGAGAGGCACCAGAGCTGAGAGCAACAGGTAAGTGCCTTGGAAAGAAAGTGTCTGAAGGAAAGGTTGCCTGTTGAATGGAATGACAAACACCATCAATATTCACTGGAGAGCTTGTGGTTCTTGGTGCCCAGGAAAGGAACAGAACATCTGATAGAAAGAAGAGGGGACATGTAGAAGCTTAACAAACAAGATCCTTCCGAACACACCCCTGGGAGAGGGAAGATGAACAGGACTTTGCACAAAGCAGACCTGCAAAAGGCTGGGCAGGAACAGAGATGCCTCGTTTCATAGAGTGGTTTGGGTTGGAAGGGACCTTGAAGATCATCTAGATCAAATCCCCCTGCCATGGGGGACTAGGTTGCTAGACCAGGTTGCTCCAAGCTGTCCATACAACCTGCTCTTGAGGACTTCCAGGGATGGGGCAGCTGCAGCTTCTCTGGGCAATCCCACTGGGCTGCATGGGAAGAATCTGGGCACAGGCAGCTCTGCTAGGCCAGTCTCATAAGACCCAGGTTACAAACCCTGCACTCGGGAGGTCGTTGCACTCTTTGCCCTCCAGGTCTATGATGAAACGACCCACTTGGCCCCAGCTTGTGCTCACACCTTCCCCTAGAACACCACGTTGCAAAATTCAACAGGCCTGAGCTGCACTGTGAGGTCCCTGGAAAGGGAAAACAATTTTGTGCTGCCCAAAGCAATGGATGATCTGCTGCTCAGCCAGCTGGGCTTCCAAACCACTAAAGATCTACCTGTCTGTGGAGAGCATCCACCACCAACGTAAATGCTTCTGAGCAGCAGCCAAGAGGGGCTCACCTCAGCCTGGTGGTACATTCCAAAGAGTTTCCTGCTATTTTAGTTCCATGTTGAGCATGGCCACGCTCAGCTGGGTGGTGACACCACCTGGAGGAGCTGGATGTCTCTTCAGGAAAAGGAGGCAAAGGTTGTTGGAGGAACCAAGGGGCAGTGAAGAGCCTCATGGCATCACAGAGGATGCACAGAAAAGGGCTCTGGAAGCTCATTGAACACCAAGTGCCATTAAGTCATGAATAAGCAAACGAGGGGATTAATGTTCAATGAAAAGGCTCCGTATTATCACGGGGGAAGAGGAAGGAGGGAGCAATTGAGTGCAGGGAATGGAAGTGCTGCAGCAGTCTGGTGGCTCCATCCACAGCCAGGAGGACTGGGCTGTATGTGCCCTGGGAAAGGTCCCACCATCCTCCCCACCTCTGCTGCTGGGAACAGCTCTGGGGTCCCCAGCACAGGGAGGACACGGAGCTGTTGGAGAGAGGCCAGAGGAGGCCCCGGAGATGCTGGGAGGGCTGGAGCAGCTCTGCTCTGGAGCCAGGCTGGGAGAGTTGGGGTGTTGAGGCTGGAGAAGAGAAGGCTCCAGGGAGACCTGAGAGCACCTTCCAGGGCCTGAAGGGGCTCCAGGAAAGCTGGGGAGGGGCTTGGGACAAGGGCAGGGAGGGCTGGGAGCAGGGGGAAGGGTTTCCAGCTGGCAGAGGGAGCTGGAGCTGAGATGTGAGGGAGAAATTCTGGGCTGTGAGGGTGGGGAGAGCCTGGCCCAGGTTGCCCAGGGAAGCTGTGGCTGCCCCATCCCTGGCAGTGTTGAAGGGCAGGTTGGATGGGGCTTGGAGCAGCCTGGGCTGCTGGGAGGTGTCCCTGCCCATGGATGGAATTCCACAGTTGGGATCCATCTCTTCCCATCTTTTTCTGAATCATTCTGATCCATCTCACCCCTGCTTGTCCATTTTCCCAGTGGTTGCTGCTCTTTAAGAGGACTCTGATGGACTCTGAAAGCAGATGATGATGGGGAGGAGAGGTCTGTGCACTGAGGGAAAGGTGGTGCTGGTGGGTCAGGGGAGGAGGGGCAGAAGTGCCAGGAGGTGGTGGGTGACCCTGATGTGAGGGGCATGACTGGAAATGCCTCCTCCCCCAGAGCCTGGGTTGCACAAGGGAGAGATAACCAAGGGGAAGAAGATGCAGATAAGTGGATTGAAAGGATTTGCAGCTCCTGCACATCAGTGGGGGGGAGAACTCTTCAGGGTCAGGATGGCAAAGGCAGGGGTGGTTGCATTTGGCTCTGCAGGCAGTGCTGTGGGAAGGTGACCCAGCTGCCAGGCACTGCAGAGTTAAACAACTTGCTTGTTGGCTTCTGGCACAGAGAAATGATTGATGTGGGGAAAAGCAGGATTTTTTTTACAGCCTCGACATGATGGGCTGACATTCTGGACCTTCAGTATTCCCCTGGCAAAGCGGTGGGTAAAGTCCAATGACCTCTCTGGAAAACGAGGGGAGAGTCTTCACTTGGGAGAAGATTTTCTTAAGAGCTTCATCCTGGCAGCAAAAAAGGGCCAGATATTGAAAAGAAAATGTCCCATGTCCCAGCCAGTGCTCCCTGCCCTGCCAGCTGCAATCCAGTGAGGACTGAGGGGGGAGAAGAGCCAGGGAGGAGCGTGGCCACGGGCTGGGGCTCCACAACGTGGTGCAGCAGGAGAACAGCTGGGGACAACGTTGGAACATGGGGAAAAAATAATATTAAAAAAAGGAGGAACAAGATGGATAAATGCCCAGTGTGCACGGGGAGAGATCTGGAGTCTGCCCCGGGTGCTCAGGAGGTTATTTCTAAGCGGGCATGAGTTGTCAAATGAATTTCCCTGCATTATCTGTCAGGAGCTGCCTGCAGCTTGGGCATCTCTGCTCATGAGGTGGGATTCTTGCCAGACTCTTTGCTGATGGCTCCTGAGCTGTCAGAGCTCCCCCAGGATGGCAAGCAGGAAGCTGGAGGATGCTTTCAGTGAACCCTGGTTCCTCCCTGGCTAATTGAGGGGATGTGGACAGGGCAGGGATGGTGACAGAGCAGAGGCCATTACTGATGATGGACCTGAGGGAAGAGTGTTTTTTTCAGTCCAGGTTTCTTCCTGAGGCAGAAAGATAAGGGACTATTTTGGGATGCTGTGGAGGATGCAAATTAACTACTTCACAGCTGAACAAAGTGAGAAAGTGTTTGAAGGTGTCTTTGCTTTTGCTTTGTGCCTTCAGGTGGTGAGAATGACAGTGTTGTAGCATAGAATCATAGAATGGTTTGGGTTGGAAGGGATGTTAAAGATACCTGGTTCCAACCCCCCTGCATGGGCAGGGGCACCTCCCAGCAGCCCAGGCTGCTCCAAGCCCCATCCAACCTGCCCTTCAACACTGCCAGGGATTGGGCAGCCACAGCTTCTCTGGGCAACCTGGGCCAGGCTCTCCCCACCCTCACCCTGTGGTGTATCTCAGTGGGGATGCCCTCCCAGGGACATCCCATGGCATTGTGACTCAGGCAGACACCCCAGAGTATCTTCCTCTTGTAAGGTGGCCATAGAAGAAGACTTCTCTGGTCTAGGGAGACCACAGAAGCCAGTCTGCCTATTTCAGTTGTTTGAAAATACTTGTGTGTCCTGTCCCCAAGTAGGTTGTTGCAGGTCTTCATCCTGTATCATCTTCTCCTAGGTCATAATTTCTGCTTGGAGCTCCTCACCCTTCAGGGCAAGCAGGCAGAGATGGTGCAGAGCACTACTGACTGCATCCCTATCCATGAGCTGTCCTGGCTTTTGGGAAGGAGCAAACCACCTTCACCCCAAGGCAGAACTTGCACCTCTTCATGGGAGCCTTGCAGCCCTTGTCCCCTTGGTTCTGCTCTTCTTGAGCCCAGAGCCATCACTAATCACACCCTGACCAGCTGCTGGAGAGTTTGTTATAAATCTCCCTGGATGGCTCTGCAGAGAGTTCATTAAACATCAGCACTTGCCACCCTGAGAGGGAATTAATTGGGAGTTAACTCATCTTAATGAGGAGCTTCAATGCTGGGTAATAGAAAGAACAGCTGAACACGGTGGGTTTTGACACCTGGATGGGACACAAGGGACTCATCTTGAAGTGCCCAGTGATGGTACCTCTTGCTGGCAGGTGCCCCAGTGGAAACTGTCCCAGAACTGGGGATGATGAGCTGAGCTGTGGCTCTGGAGAGCTGCACCCTGGGGGGCCCTTCTGGGAGGGGAACCTCCCTGAGATCCCACATCCAAGGGGAATTTACTGCACAGCAGGGTGTCCAGAGCAGCTGGGTAGAGGAGTTAATCATGGAATCACAGAATGATTTGGGTGGGAAAGGACCTTAAAGCCCACCCAGTCCCACCCCCTGCATGGGCAGGGACACCTCCCAGCAGCCCAGGCTGCTCCAAGCCCCATCCAACCTGCCCTTCAACCCTGCCAGGGATGGGGCAGCCATGAAGTTAATTTAAGCATGTTTGCAACGTGCTGCTAATTAAAAAGATGGGGAGGGAGGATGGTGGGGAGAGAGGGGGACCAGGCAGGTGGGCAGAGACTGGAAATGCAAGCTGGAGAAATTGAAAGACACACTGAGATGATGGGGGGAAGCACCAGGGTGGCCACAGAAACAGCCTTGTCCCCTCAGAGGGCAACTAATTACTGATATCCTTGGGTGTTACTGCACCTCTTCATTTATTATAAAATGAGCAAATTTAGCAAGGAGGTTGCTGGGCTTTGGAGGAGCTGTTGGTGCAGCTCAGCCAGCTAAAGGGGGAACCAGAGCTGTGTGGCCCCCAAAACACTTTTCCCATCTAGGTCAGCCTCAAATGACAACTCTCCACCAGCAGACTGGCCCAGCTAACTAATTCATTGGCTTTGCATGTTGGAAAAGGGTCCCCTGGAAGTTAAATTCTCCTCCAGGAAGGGTTTTCCTGTGTTCCCTTCCCTCTTGATGGGGAATCCAGCTCAGATTTGGGTACAATCAGCCCTTCCTTTGGCTTTGCAGGAGCAGCAGAGACATGTGAGAGGGCTGCTGCTCTTGGTTTGTCAGACAGATGGCATAAAAAAAACCTCCCAAACAACAAAAAGTGGCTTTAAAATGTTAATATCTCATTTTCCTGATGTCTATATATCTGGGCCCTGATAAATATTCACATTTCCCTTGAGAAAAGCCAGTTCTTCAGAGCTGGAATGGGAAGTGAATCAGTCTAGATCTTGATAAATCCCAACCAGCTGCTCAGGAGTAGACTTGGAGGAGTGGGGAATTGATAGATAAAGCATCAGCTGTTAAAAGGAACAGCACAGAGCTTCTCTGGGCTGGATAAATCAGGGAGCCCTTTATCGTCACGTTCCCGTGGAAGCAGGGAAGGTGAATTGATGAGGACTTGAGTTGTACCCTGTGTTGGATGAGACTGTGATTTATGGCCCGGGAGCTCGCATGGAAATGAAGCTGCTGTGGAAAATTCTTGATGCTTCGTTATCTTCTCCATTCTTAGCTGTGTTTCTTCCCTACCAGCTGGGCAGTTAGTCAGGAAAACAGTGTCACGGGATCACAGCATCACAGAATTGTAGGGGTTGGAAGGGACCTCTGAAGATCATCGAGTCCAACCCCCCTGCCAGAGCAGGACCAGAAACCAGGGCAGGTCACTCAGAAAGGCATCCAGACAGGTCTGGAAAGTCTCCAGAGAAGGAGACTCCACAGCCTCTCTGGGCAGCCTGTCCCAGGGCTCTGTCACCCTCACAGCAAAGAAGTTCTTCCTCATGTTGAGGTGGAACTTCCTGGGCTCCAGTTTGAATCCATTGCCCCTCGTCCTGTCCGGGGCACAAGTGACCAGAGCTTGTCCCTGCCTTTTGATGCCCTCATGTACTTATAGACATGAATTAGGTCCCCTCTCAGCCTTCTCTCCAGACTGTAAAGCTCCAGGTGCAGTGGTGATTGCTGTTCCCACCTAATCCCTTGACTCCCAGAGCTGCTGCTCTTAAGCCAAGGTTTGGTGAAGCTCCTGGAGACAATCCCAGCGTGTGGTTCCTGCACAGGGATGGTTTGGGTTGGTCCAGGAGGCACGAGGAGAGTGGGGAATTGATGTCCCTTTGGTCTGGTTACCCACATCTTCCAAGCCATGAGCTACAGACCCCCCCGGGTGGAACCTCTCCACTCCTTGGGTCTGTCCCTGTCGTGTCCCCGAGCCCAGATACCTTCTGTGACTCTGAGCAGGCCATGAAATGCCAATTCCTGGCTCTGGCTGCCCAGCTGCTTCTTGCCTGAGCTTTCCAGTCCCAGCTTCAGCAAGGCCAGAGCAGGGGCCTTTCTCTTAGAATCACAGAATCATAGAACCATTCAGGCTGGAAAACCCTCTTGGGATCACCCAGTCCGACCATCATTCCTGCTCCACAAAGTTCTCCCCTAAACCACATCCACCAACACCACATCCCAACCACCCTTCAACACACCCAGGGATGGTGACTCCACCACCTCCCTGGGCAGCCTGTTCCAGGGTCTGACCACTCTTGCTGTGAAAAAATCCTTCCTCATGTCCAGTCTGACCCTGCCCTGGGGCAGCTTGAAGCCCTTCCCTCTTGTTCTGTCACTGATCACCTGTGAGAAGAGACCAGCACCAGCCTCTCCACAATGACCTTTCAGGTGGTTGCAGAGACTGATGAGGTCTCCCCTCAGCCTCCTCTTCCTCACACTAAACATTCCCAGCTCCTTCAAGGGTTCTTCATCAGATTGATTCTCCAGGCCCTTCCCCAGCTCTGTTGCCTCCTCTGTCCTGGCTCCAGCACCTCGAGATCTCTCTGGAATTGAGGTGCCCAAAACTGGACACAACACTCAGGTGTGGCCTCACCAGTGCTGAGCACAGGGGGACAATCACCTCTCTCTTGCCCTGCTGCAGCCCACCAGCCTGGATAGAAAAAGCCCTCAGACCCAAACCCCTCGTTTGCAATTAGCAGACAGAAGGGAGAGGAGAAAACTGCGCATCAGTGACTGGCCCAGAGAAGGGCAAGGGAAGAGGAGGGACTGGGTATCAGGTGGGGAAAGGGTCTATTCCTGTCTCCTTGTGAAATGCTGGTGGAAGACCTTGCCCACCTGGAGCCAGAGGCACTTTGCTGTGCAAACATCAGGCCTGGGGGACCACCTGTGGGGCTGAGGATGAGGACAGCCATGGAGATCATCTCGGGAGGATTCAGGAGGCAGACAGAGGAGTGATGTGCACTTCTGAGCAGCAGGAGACCCAAAGCCTCCACTGCAAGCAGATCTCACCCACCCCCTCAGTCCTGTTCTGTGGGGGAAACTGGTCTGAGATGGGTCAGACCAGCTCTGTGGCTGCAGCATCTCCAGGGAGAGGACAGCACCAGCCTTGCTTAGAAACGAGGACCGTTTTGACCAAGGGGAGAAGCTTCCTGGCTGCCTGCTGATGAAGGGCTCTCATTTCCACCTCCCTCAGAGTGCAAATAGCTATTTGCAAAGGGAACTGGCTGAGAGGGACATGAACCATTTGCTTCCTCCCCCTCCTCTTCCTTCCAATGCCTGAAGCTGATCCTGCCAGGCACCTGCTGCATGCAAAATGCCTTTTCTTGCTGGTTTCCAGCTCAGGCTCTGTCCTCAAGACTTGCTGCAGCATGAGAAGGTTTTGTTTTGGCTCAGGTCTTGTTGGGAGGAGGGAGGATGAAAAGAGATCAGCTTATTCTCTCTGAACCAGGACCTTGAAGTCACTTGGTAACGGAGAGCTCAGTGCTGCCTAAAAGGAAAGCTGCTCAGTCAGGGGCAAAAAAAAACCAACCCCAACCCAGAACAGCTCCAGATGATCATGATTCTATGAAGCACAGCCCAGCCAGGACCAGGGAGAGAAAAGATCTCAGGAGACGATGGAAACCAGAAGGTGCTTTGCACCTAGCTCACATGAGCCTGGTTTGCTCTTCCCTTTGAATGCCTTCTCCAAGGGAAGCCTCCAGTGGTCCCAGTGTGCTGCAAACACTCAGGTGGCATCTCCAGCCCAGGCCATTGGGCACCACCATCTCCTGGGAATCTGGCAGGGACCATGGTGGAAATATCAAAGAACCCCTGAATAACTGAGGGCAAGGAAGGACCAGGTGGTTCGTGTTGTTCAGGACCTTGTGCTGCCCAGGGGGGAATCTCTCCAGGCACAGAGAGTCCACAGGCTTGGGCTGCTTAGACTTCAGCTGCTCCAGGTCTCCCAGAGCAGCCTTCTCTGTCCTTCCCTGTCTTGTACCCAGAATTTGTTTTCCTGGGAACATCTGGAAGTGGAGCTGTTGGAGAGAGTCCAGAGGCCAACCATGAAGATGATCAGAGCCCTGGAGCAGCTCTACTATGATCAGCCTGGAGAAGAGAAGGCTCCAGGGAGACCTGAGAGCACCTTCCAGAGCCTGAAGGGGCTCCAGGAAAGCTGGGGAGGGGCTTGGGACAAGGGCAGGGAGGGCTGGGAGCAGGGGGAAGGGTTTCCAGCTGGCAGAGGGAGCTGGAGCTGAGATGTGAGGGAGAAATTCTGGGCTGTGAGGGTGGGGAGAGCCTGGCCCAGGTTGCCCAGGGAAGCTGTGGCTGCCCCATCCCTGGCAGTGTTGAAGGGCAGGTTGGATGGGGCTTGGAGCAGCCTGGGCTGCTGGGAGGTGTCCCTGCCCATGGCAGGAAATAGGACTGAATTATTTTCAAGGTCCCTTCTGAGGCTGCTCAAGGAGGGGCAGGGCTCTCTCCAAATCTGGGGACACAGCAAAGGACCTGCTGGCTTTAGCACCTGGGTCTGGTTCCTGGGGAGATCCCTCTCCTCATTCCCTCTCTGTTTTAGAGAGCTGAGCAGAGGGTACAATCCAGCTTCTCATCACAGAATTCCAGACTGGTTTGGAGTGGAAGGGACCTTAAAGATCATCTAGATCCAACCCCTGCCATGGGCAGGGACACCTCCCAGCAGCCCAGGCTGCTCCAAGCCCCATCCAACCTGCCCTTCAACACTTCCCAGTTGGAAGTCCCTTCCACCTTCAGTTTTACCAAGAAAACATGGATGGTTTTATTCAGGGAACCCTGAATATTCACTTTAAATCTTGGCAAAGGAGGACAGTTCAGCTTTCAGCCTCATTAATTAACAAAGTTCCCCACATCTCTGCTGTCCTTCACCAGCCACTGCTGCCCAGGAGGGGCAGGTCCTTGCTGGGGGGTCAGGAGAGGTCTTTTTTTTGAGCCTCTTCTCCTGGGACCATGTTGAGCAAGCTCAGCAGGGGATGTGACCTTTTTAATCTCTCTTTGGTTGAAGTGCAACCAGCCAATGGTCTCAACGAGCCTGGGTGGAGGAACACTGGGAGGGGAATGGATGCACCAGAGCTCCTTCCTTTCCACCACCCTCCAGGGGGAGAAAGCCACCATCTGCCAACAACCAAGCCTGGGTGAGCTGATCTCCAGGTGGAAAGGTCTCAGGGTCACACTTCAGGAGGAAGCCAAAGAGGTGCTTGTAGAAATCATGGCTTGTGCCCCCCAGCAGTTTTGGAGACACAAGGCAACTCAGCTTGCAGAGCCCCTCAGCCATGGTGGGACATCCCACCCATCCCAGAGGAGCTTGGTGTTGTGCTCAGGTGCTTTTTCCCTTTTAACACAGCAAGATAAATGAAGTTTTCCACTGCAGCCTGAGGTGACCCAAAGTGAGTCACTGGTGTCTGCTGAGTCACAGCCCCTTGTTTTCGGGTTGCTTTGTCATTAATCAGCAATATCTGCTGTGAGGACATCAGAGGAGCTGAGGAGCTGAGTTCTTCTTTTTCTTCTTGCAGACCAGGCTGCTCTGCAATGATCTCCATGAGATGATGTGGGGAGAGCCTGGCCCAGGTTGCCCAGGGAAGCTGTGGCTGCCCCATCCCTGGCAGTGTTGAAGGGCAGGTTGGATGGGGCTTGGAGCAGCCTGGGCTGCTGGGAGGTGTCCCTGCCCATGCAGGGGTGGCACTGGGTGAGCTTTAAGGTCCCTTCCCACCCAAACCAGTCTGTGACTCTATGATTCTCTGTGGGTGCTCTGAAAAGCAGAGGAAAAACCCAGAAAAGTGATGGAGCACCTGAGTTTCTACTCCTGTGGCTTCCTGGAGCAGTCAGACCAATTTCATTCAGCACCAAATAAGCAAACCCCAGACTTTCTGATATTGCTTAATGTCTTGTCCTTGCTCTGCCCCGTGGGGAGTTTCCCTATTTCAGCAGCTCCATGAGGGATGAAAGTGGGTGTTGGAATTTCCCGAGGGACAGAAACTCTCTTTTTCCTCCAGGCCAACCAATCTGCAACCAATTAAACCTCCCACTTTTCCCTCTTCCAGAAATCGTGACCTCTTGGAAGTTCACAGCCCCAGCTGAGAAGAAGCTCCTCTCAGGGCAGAAGCAGCAGCTGGTGCTCCTAGGGGACCCATTTTCCTGGCTTTTTGGCATTTTCTTCCAGGCATTTACCTGCTCTAATTGTTCCACCTCTTCTTTCCAGCCCACAGCTGCTCTGGTTTGTCTTTATAAGGCAGCCACTCTGGATTTTTCACACGTCTCTTACTTGCAAACACTGCTTGGTTTGGTCACTGCTGCAATGATGATTATTGCAAGGACCAGAAGGTTTCAGCCTGGTGTGTTTGTTTTTTAAATGTCAGAAGAAACCAGTGCAAACACAGAGAGGGAAAGTGTGACACAAACGTCCCATCTGGACTTGAGAAACAGGAATTGGAAGTAAATGTAGAGGCTTAGAGGTTCAGTGAAAGGGTGGTGGGTGAGAAGAGGTCACCAGGGAGGAGAAATGGGGGTGGTATCTGGTAGAGACATGGAGAGCTCCCCACACCAGGATACAGAGCAGCTGATTGCTGGGGCTGCCAGTAAATCCCCTGGCACCCCAGGAGCCATCCTTGTCATCCCATCCTAACCAGGGATTTTCCTGTGAACAAGTTCTCAGCAAGTTTGCACTCAGGGGACAGCTCAGGGGCAAAGCAGAGGTGAAACCTGTGTCAAAACGCTCCACGAGCACCAAGTGGCAGAGCTGGGACACAGACAGATGCTGATGGCAAGTGGAGATGATCCACAGTGATGGTTGGCAAGGGTCCTGTGGTCACTTTGGGGTCCCTGGTGCTAGAGGTGTCAGCAGTTGGGATGGAGGTTATAGAATCATGGAATCATAGAATGGTTCCCGTTGGAAAAGACCTAATCAGGTGTCCTAACCAGGAACTGTCATCATTTCTGGGGCTGTGTCATCCCAGAAGGAGAACAGCAGCACGAGGCCACAGCTCTGCAGGAAGCAGGAGAGGAAGAGGATGAACCTGACCTGTGTCCTGCTGCTTCTGCCTGGAAATGGGAGCTCAGGGAGGCTGCTCAGGAGATGAAAGGATACAAACCTGTTGGAGAGGGGCCGGAGGAGGCCACCAAGATGATCCAAGGGCTGGAGCAGCTCTGCTCTGGAGCCAGGCTGGGAGAGTTGGGGTGTTCAGCCTGGAGAAGAGAAGGCTCCAGGGAGACCTGAGAGCACCTTCCAGTGCCTGAAGGGGCTCCAGGAAAGCTGGGGAGGGGCTTGGGACAAGGGCAGGGAGGGCTGGGAGCAGGGGGAAGGGTTTCCAGCTGGCAGAGGGAGCTGGAGCTGAGATGGGAGGGAGAAATTCTGGGCTGTGAGGGTGGGGAGGAACTGGGATGGGTTGCCCAGGGAGGCTGTTGATGCCCCATCCCTGGAGGTTTTTAAGGCCAGGTTGGATGAGGTTTTGTGCAGCCTGGTCTGGTGGTTCCCTGCTCGTGGCAGGGGGGTTGGAACTGGATGATTTTTAAGGTCCCTTCCAACCTTAATGATTCTGTGATTCTATGATTCAGTGAGACATTCAGCTTGGACCCGGGCTGTCAGGAAGATGGATGGGGACCATATGTTTTATTTACATGAGGGACACAGCTGAGCAGGTCTGAGGCAATGGAGGGGCTGTCAGCTCCATCACCGTGTCAGGGAGTCTCACCTTGGAAGGATTTCAAACCCATCCTTTGTTTCCAAGTCAACAGTAACACCAGATGGGTGTCCTCACTCTGCCCACCTCCCCAGCTCCTCCTGGGTGTTCATGGACATGATGTACAAGCTCTTCCTTTGTGAGCTGCCTGCAGGTGACTTCAGACCATCCTGGTGTTTGGCTTGCACAGGGTGAGGACAGGAAAGGACCTCTAGGAACAATCAAGGAAAGAAAAAAAGTCTGAAAGGGGACTTGTCAGGAAACAACTGCAGGGACAGGAATAAGCCCAGGGATGTGGGAAATGAGAAGGACTTGGATGGCTTTAGAAATGAGGAGAGGAGCTTTGCTGTGCAGGAGGGAAACTGGATGGGCCAGGAGAGCAGGCAGCACCCATCTGTGGTGGTGGTGGTGGTGGGACCAAAGGCTGCAGCCTGAGCTGAGAGGGTGGGTGCCCTGGTTGCTGCTACATCAGTGTTTTCCACTTGGAAGCTGCATCCCCTGCCCAAGGTCTCAAGGGAAACTGCTGCTTTGCTTGAACTCAGGTTTTGTGAACTCACTATGCCCAGCATGGGAAGATGAGACACCTGGAGATCTCCAAGGCAGCTGGAGAGTGGAAAATGGTGCAGCTGGTCCTGCTTAGGAGAGGGAACCTGTCCTGGGGGACAGACAACTATGGTCAAGGGGATGTGACCAGAACAACTCATCTTGCAAGATGATATTGGGCTAAGATGGGCTGGATGAGGGAGATCTTGGGTGATTTACCATAGAATCACAGACTGGTTTGGATTGGAAGGGACCTTAAAGCTCACCCAGTCCCACCCCTGCTATGACCAGGGACCCAGGGACACCTCCCAGCAGCCCAGGCTGCTCCAAGCCCCATCCAACCTGCCCTTCAACACTGCCAGGGATGGGGCAGCCACAGCTTCCCTGGGCAACCTGGGCCAGGCTCTCCCCACCCTCAAAGTGAAGAATTTCTTCTTAATGTCTAATTTTTGGAAGGATTTGGTCACCATGGAGGAGGAGGATCATGCCTGTACCTCCAGTGTTGACCTCAGTCAACAGCCACTGGCATCAGCAGCCTCTGCTTTAAGTTACCACCAGGGAAGCCTCCTTACCTCTAAAAATATAGAATCACAGAAAGGTTTGGGTTAGAAGAGAAGTTTAAAGATTAAGTCCAATCCCCTCTTTGCAGTGAGGAGGGACATCTTTAACTCAATCAGGTTGCTCAGAGCCTTGTCCAACCTGACCTGGAATGTTACCAGAGATGGAGCTTCTATAAGCCTTCCCATTCAGTCCCCATCAAACCACACCATGAAATCTGGCTGCTCTGATTCCCAGCAGGGCCACGTGGTGGAGGAGGCACTGCAGGGTCTCCTAGAACTTCCTGACATTTGATTTATCAGCCAAAAATCCTGCATCACCACCGGTGTCCTGTGGTTAATCAGAGTCATCAAGGTTTTAAAGGACCTTCAAGATCATCCAGTTCCAACCCCCCTGCCACGAGCAGGGAACCCACCACTAGATCAGGCTGCATAAAACCTCATCCAGCCTGGCCTTGAACACCTCCAGGGATGGGGCATCAACAACCTCCCTGGGCAACCCATCCCAGCTCCTCACCACCCTGAGAGTGAAGAATTTCTTCCTCATATCTGACCTAAATCTCCCCTCTCTCAGTTTCAAACCCTCACCCCTTGTCCTACCACTGTCTCCTCTGATGGAAAGACAAGAACAGCTGCAGCAGAGCATGTGGGGATGTAGGGCAGGAAACAGGTACAAAAATGTGCAAAAACACCCACTAAAATAATGGGACTTTGACTGCAAGGTCAGAGGGTGTGGGGTGCACTGGGGACCATGTCTGGAAGGGAGCAGCAGAGGTAGGAAAGCTGCAAAACTTCCCTTGCTGAGACAGGTTGGGGATGGGCAGAGGGATGGAGGGAGAGGACAACTGATAAAGCACAGCCAGCAGACCAGGACTCCAGGAGGACATGGTGGCTCCAAAACTTCTGCTGACTCCCCAGTTTCCAACCCCCCACCAGCTCTGAGCAGCCTTTGTAGAATCATCACAGAATCCCAGACTAGTTTGGGTTGGAAGGGACCTTCAAGATCATCTAGATCCAACCCCCTGCATGGGCAGGGACACCTCCCAGCAGCCCAGGCTGCTCCAAGCCCCATCCAACCTACCTTCAGGGATCCATTGCACCCCAAGAGGCACCAATCTCAGGCTGGTTTAGCCAGGCAGGACCCAAAGGGATGGATTTGGGTCTCAGGAAATTGAAATTAAGGTTGTAGGGCCGTTCTTTTAATTTTTTATAGCTTTTCTCTCCCAATCTTTTATCAAATGTTTCTTCAGCCTTTTATATAGTTCCTATATAAAAAGAACCATCTGCAGAAAAAAAAATATCCCTCATTTCTTGTTTAATTCTTTTTTTTTTTTATCCTGTGAGTGGCAAAATGTTCTTGTCTGAGAAAGGTTTAATGAATTTTCTGCTGCCTCTTGCCTTTATTAGCCCTGATTTCCTATTTCTGGCTCCGTGCTCTGCCTTTCCCATCTTCCAGAGCCCCTCTCAATTATTCAACCCATTTATTTCTGACTTGGGGTTATTGTCCTGGTCTCCCAGCAAATGCTGCTCAGGTGGTCCATGGGAAAGGTTTTCTTTGTGAAGCTGGGGAATCAGGACACCCCATAGGAGAGCCTGGGGCTTCTCCTCCCCATCACAGTGGTAAGGGGGAAGGGATTAAAACTGGAAGAGGGGAGATTCAGGTTGGACATGAGGAGGAAATTCTGGGCTGTGAGGGTGGGGAGAGCCTGGCCCAGGTTGCCCAGGGAAGCTGTGGCTGCCCCATCCCTGGCAGTGTTGAAGGGCAGGTTGGATGGGGCTTGGAGCAGCCTGGGCTGCTGGGAGGTGTCCCTGCCCAGGCAGGGGGGTTGGGACTAGATGGTCTTTCAGGTCCCTTCCAACCCAAACCTGTGATTCTATGATTTTTATGAACATCTCTACTGTGCTCAAGACCTTCCCATGCAAGAAGCTGTGACCTTGGGTGGCAAACAAGCCTCCTGGCCCTTCACCTTCTGGGATCCCTCCACCCTAGGGTCAGAGAAAGTTCATCCTACATTCAGGGGCTCACCCAAGGCACGGGCTCTTGTGGGAATGGGATGGTTTTATCAGAGAATCACAGAATGGTTGGAAGGGGCCTTGAAGATCATCAAGTCCAACCATAACCTAACTCCCCCCACCATAGCCTGATTTACCTGCTCAGTGGTTAAATCCTGTCCCTCAGCACTATATCTACATTTCTTTCAAACACTGCCAGGGATGGGGACTCCAGCACCTCCCTGGGCAGCCTGTGCCACTGTCCAGCCCCTCTTTGGGTAAAGAAATTCCTTCTAATATCCAGTCTGAACCTCCCCAGGAGCAGCTTCAGGCCATTTCCACTGGTCCTGTCATTATTCCCTTGGGGAGAAGAGCCCAACACCCACCTCCCTACACCCTCCTTTCAGGGAGCTGTAGAGAGCAGTGAGGTCTCCCCTCAGCCTCCTCTTCCTCAAACTAAACAATCCCAGTTCCCTCAGCCTCTCCTCACAGGGCTTCTTCTCCAGACCTTTCACCAGCTTGGTAGCTCCTCTGGGCACACTCCAGCCAAAAGACATCCCTCAATGTTTTAATGACCTCCTGTATGGGAACAGCTCCTCCAGGACATCTTTGCCTTGTGGAATGGAGAAGTCCTCTCCATGCCCAGTCTCCCAGAAGCACAATGTCACACCTGCTCCAAAAGAGGAGGGGGCTGTCACTATTTATCATGGAGGTGTTGGTTGGGAAGGGAAAGCAGGTCCCAGGCAGGGAACCTGCCTTACTCCACACTGCCTTTCTGACCTTCATTTCCCAGAACAGAACTTCCCCTCCAGGCATGAAACAAATGGGCCCTATTTATACACCCTCCACCCATCATTTGCTGCCTAAAGCTGGTGCAGAAAAGGGCTTTATTATTTTGGCATTATCAGAACTTGAGAGCTGAATGGAGACTTTATCCCTTGCTAAAAGTCTGGAATTAAATGGGCTTCTGTTTGCTGATATTGTCTGCCTGGCAAAGGAAAGGCCTGGATTTAACCAAGGATGAACAAAATATCAACTTGTTGATAAGGTTTTAACTTCCTGCTGCCTTTTGATCTTAGAATCATGGCATGGTTTGGGTTGGGAGGGACCTTAAATACCATCAGGTTCCCAACCCCCTGCATGGGCAGGGACACCTCCCAGCAGCCCAGGCTGCTCCAAGCCCCATCCAACCTGCCCTTCAACACTGCCAGGGATGGGGCAGCCACAGCTTCCCTGGGCAACCTGGGCCAGGCTCTCCCCACCCTCACAGCCCAGAATTTCTCCCTCCCATCTCAGCTCCAGCTCCCTCTGCCAGCTGGAAACCCTTCCCCCTGCTCCCAGCCCTCCCTGCCCTTGTCCCAAGCCCCTCCCCAGCTTTCCTGGAGCCCCTTCAGGCACTGGAAGGTGCTCTCAGGTCTCCCTGGAGCCTTCTCTTCTCCAGGCTCAACACCCCAACTCTCCCAGCCTGGCTCCAGAGCAGAGCTGCTCCAGCCCTCCCAGCATCTCCGGGGCCTCCTCTGGCCTCTCTCCAACAGCTCCGTGTCCTTCCTGTGCTGGGGACCCCAGAGCTGGACACAGTTTTCCAGGTGGGATCTCACAAGTGCAGAACAGAGGCGCAGGATCAGCTCCCTGGCCCTGCTGGCCCCACTACACCAGTTTACCCAGTACCCAGCCTCTCATTAAACACATATTACTGCAAGCAGATAATCCAGGTGCAGGCTCAGAGAAGCTGGGAGATCAGAGGTCATTTCTCCTGCTTTTGGCCTGAAACAAAGAAAGTAAGAACTGTATCAATAATTGAAGATGTTATTCAGAGGAAGCATCACCTTTTACTCAGGGGTTCATGGCCCCAGAGAAGCTGAGTTCTCACCTCCAGGAGGGCCTTTGTTGTCTATCCCTGCTCTCCAGACCTTTCCTTCTCCAGCATGGAAAGCCTGGCTCAGCATGGCCTGGCAGATTCTGGTTGAGTTTCTGAAGTTTCTTCCCTGCTTTCTTCTGTGCTTTCCCTCACTGTTCTACACAAGCTTCAGTGCAGCCACATCTTTGGTCTCTCCTAAGTCCATCCTTGGCTGAGTCCCAAGCTGTGGTGCCTCCTGAAGTCCTGCATTCTCAGGGATGTCTGACCTCCCACCGACGACCAAAGCTGTCTCTGGGTAGCTCCACCTGGCTGCAGATGCCACCTCCATCCCTCTGGGCTGTCACCTGCCCATCAAAACAACCCTGCTTCTCCATCCAGCATTTCCACAGCTCCCAGCCATGGGATCAAGTCCCCCGGGCAGCTCCTCAGCCCTGCAGCCACAGAAATACCTGCAGCACAGGTGCAGGGGAACCTCATCTTCTTTGAAGCCAAACCCTGTCCCAGGTGAAGAGATGTTTATGCCATCTATGATTTTTGAGTCCAGAAGGGCTGATCTTCTCTGCCCACAGGCAGCTGTTCTTTCTGGGACCTTCTCAGGTCTGACTACAGTGCAGCTCCAGCCTGGAGCAGTGATGCAGAAGCTCCCAGTGGTTCTGTATGGCTCTGGAAGCCTCAGTGGCCAGACCCACCTGGAGATGGATGCACCACCAGAGTTAAAGCTGGATGCAGTCACTGGGGACCCAGAGAAGTTCTTTCTGAACCTGAGCAGCTTCTTGGGTCTGGGTGATGCAGCATTTGAGACAATAAATCCTCTGGGAAGAAGGTTGTGCTGCAGAATTCATCAGGCTGGGTCTGGCAGCAGCAGAGCTCCTATCACTTAGGGTTTTTTTTTTTCCCCCTCTTATTTGCAGAATTCAGTCTCCTGTTACCCTGGATGAGACAGAAGCTATTGCAGTCATAATTAAATGTCACATATATTTAACAGAGCACAGGTCTCTATTCCACACTCCCTCCTCCATCTGGCTCCAGCACAGCTGAGAGCAGGTTCTTCACAGCCTGTGAAATGATCTCGGGGCAGTTCCTGTTCCTCACAGCTGGGATTGATCCCCCCAGGCAGGTCCTGAGAACACAGGCAGCTCAGGCACTACAATGGGGTGTATGTTTAGAAGATGAAATAGCACCTTGTGAGCAGTTAAGGACATAACCTGAGCACTGGGGAGTGTAAATAAGAAGTGGAACAGAAGGGCTGGGCAGTCACCCTGCTGGGGAGTTGCTGTCCATCCAATAAAGCACCTCCTCTCTCTCAAGAGGGAAGGGTTGGAGATGGATGACTCTTCTTGTGAGGCCTTTTGTACCAGCACCTCCCCTCCTGCAAGCTCTGTGCACAGCTTGTCTCCTGGCTCTGTCATTTCCCCACCCCAAATGGGTGAACAGGCTTGTGACTGTGGCTGGTGAGGGACCACAGGATCATGAACTGGGTAGAAGGGACCTTAAAGCCCACCCAGTCCCACCCCTGCATGGGCAGGGACACCTCCCAGCAGCCCAGGCTGCTCCAAGCCCCATCCAACCTGCCCTTCAACACTGCCAGGGATGGGGCAGCCACAGCTTCCCTGGGCAACCTGGGCCAGGCTCTCCCCACCCTCACAGCCCAGAATTTCTCCCTCACATCTCAGCTCCAGCTCCCTCTGCCAGCTGGAAACCCTTCCCCCTGCTCCCAGCCCTCCCTGCCCTTGTCCCAAGCCCCTCCCCAGCTTTCCTGTGCTGACCTCTTTGGCTGTAGCTCTGCTCCTCCCCATGAGTGTCCTCTTCTCCGCAAGCCCTTGCCTGGTGACAGGGTGACTTGTGCAGCTGTGGCTGCTTCTTTTGGATGAGACCTGCCCTGATGATGGCATCACGCTCATGGCATCATGGTCACCTTCATCCTTGCTTTAGGAAGCTGTGTCAAAGGCCCAGACTTGGTCTGGAGTCAAACATCTGCAGAAGGAAGCAGAAGTGATAGCGCAGGACATCGAGTGGTCAGAAGGATATAGTGTTTTCTTGATCATCACAGACCATCTCTTGGACCATGGTGGGCACTCGTAGTCCTGTGCTTCACCCAGGTGCCTCTGAGCAGATGCTGCAGATATTCCCAGGACAAAAGTAGAAACAAGCTTTGCTTCATTTCTGCTTCTCAGCTGCCCCAGACAGAGGAAAGACAAGAAGAGGAGATTCCCCAAGAGCTTGAGCTTCTGCTGAGCCTGCACCAACCCCCTTGCATTGTCAACTCAAAGCCACCAGCACTGTCTCAGCCCTGTGTTTACCCCAAACATCCTCCACGGGATCTCCTGCAGACCTTGGAAACCTGATGTCCCCCAATCCCAGAGAGCTTGCTGGCCTTTCTGTGCATCTGCCTCTTCCCTGGTTCCTGCCAACAGCCTCGTTCCAAACATGTTTGCAATTCAGCTCAGCAGGGGCTGGTTTATGACAGGTAATCACCAGGCAGGTGCTCACAGGCAGTGACAGACCTCACCAGCACAAATCATGTTGATGCCTCCATCACTGCCTGCCTGTCTGTGCCTTCAGTTCTGCTGCAGTGTCTCTACTTGAGCTGACAGCAGCTCCTCCATCTGGAGAGAGGTGTCCTGCTCTGCTCCCTGCCTGAGCTCGACCCCTCAGAGCTGCCAGAGTGTTATGAGCTAAACTGCAGGAGCTGGAAGGTGTCAGGTGTTTTATTTCTCCACAAGATGTTCTGGGAGGCCTATAAATAGAAAGTTTGCTCCAAAGTGACCTGAGAGCAACAGCATGTTAGGTCATGGAGCCATGTCATAGAATCATGGGATGGTCTGTGTGAAAGGAACATAAAGCCCACCCAGTGCCACCCCTGCATGGGCAGGGACACCTCCCAGCAGCCCAGGCTGCTCCAAGCCCCATCCAACCTGCCCTTCAACACTGCCAGGGATGGGGCAGCCACAGCTTCCCTGGGCAACCTGGGCCAGGCTCTCCCCACCCTCACAGCCCAGAATTTCTCCCTCACATCTCAGCTCCAGCTCCCTCTGCCAGCTGGAAACCCTTCCCCCTGCTCCCAGCCCTCCCTGCCCTTGTCCCAAGCCCCTCCCCAGCTTTCCTGGAGCCCCTTCAGGCCCTGGAAGGTGCTCTCAGGTCTCCCTGGAGCCTTCTCTTCTCCAGGCTGGACACCCCAACTCTCCCAGCCTGCATTCACAGGAGAGGTGCTCCAGCCCTCAGATGTCCATGGCTGGGTGACCTGAGAGCAAAAGGGTTTGAAATAACCATAACGTGGTGACCCAAGAGCAAAAAAGGATGCCAGGTGTCCACGGTGGTGGCTCCCTGACTAAACTGGGGCTGAAGCTGGCAAGCCTGGTCCAAAGCCACTTGTTGGAGGGAAGTCCTTTCCCTGGTTGTGGTGAGCTTTGCAACAAGCCCATGATTTCTACAGGTGAGGTTTCACAGCCAGACTGAGCCAATGGCAGCAGCTCATGGTGAGCAGTGGACTCTGCCTGTGGACAGTCTCCTGGCCTGGCATTCCCTGGCCATGCCTCCTACTCTGGTGCAGGGTGGTTTTTTTTGTTGCATCACCCAATTTGGTCTATATTTTTTTTTCCCAGAGGGTGTTTTCAGCCACAGTTTTGTGGTGCAGGTCCCTGGGCAGCTGCATGGAGAGGACAGGGCTAGAACAGAGGGCAGATGGAGCTTCTCTCTGGGGGTATCAGGTCATCTTGGGAAGAACAGCCTATGGAGCCCATGCAGAGTCTACCATGGGGTATCATGGACATGGAGGAACTTTCTACTTTGCTTTCCACCTGGGTCAAAGCCCACAGACTTGAGCAAGCTGGCTTTAGAAGTGGTCTTTGTCCTTCAAGTGTCTTCTACAAGCCACCTGGGAAAAAGCTGTCCCATCAATCTGCCCACCTGGAGGTGACCAAGATGCTGCAGAATAGTGTAGCACCATTCACCAACACAGAGCAGCAGCTGACCTGATGGACAAGAAGTTATCCATGGGGCAGCAAGGTGCCCCTGTGGCCAAGAAGGCCAATGGAATCCTGGGGTGCATCAAGAAGAAGATGTCCAGCTGGTCAGGGAGGGTCTGTTTCCCCTCTGCTCTGCCCTGGTGAGACCCCACCTGGAGTCTTGTGTCCAGTTCTGGGCTCCCCAGTTCAGGAGGGACAGGGAGATGCTGGAAGGAGTCCAAGGGAGGCTACAAGGGTGATGAAGGGACTGGAACATCTGTCTGATGGGGAAAGGCTGAGAGACGTGGGGCTGGTTAGTCTGGAGAAGAGAAGACTGAGAGAGGACCTGATTAATGTCTATAAATACCTGCAGGGTGGGTGTCAAGAAGGGGCCAGTCTCTGTTCAGTGAGATAGGACGAGGGGCAATGGACACAAACTGCAACACAGGGAGTTCCACCTCAACATGAGGAGCAACTTCTTTCCTGTGAGGGTGGCAGAGCCCTGGGACAGGCTGCCCAGAGAGGCTGTGGAGTCTCCTTCTCTGGAGACTTTGAAGACCCCTCTGGCTGTGTTCCTGTGGGATCTGCTGGAGGTGACCCTGCTCTGGCAGGGGGTTGGATGGATGATCTCCAGAGCTCCCTTCCAACCCCCACCCTTCTCAGATTCTATGCACAAACTGACCACGCATGATTTCCTCTGTGGGGCAGGACAAGGTACTGAAAGATGGAGACAAGGTAACCCATTAGAGCTTTGCCATCTCTGGCAGGAGATGTTCCAGGGCCTATTTCCATCAAAATGCCAACTCCATCTAAATGTGCTCATGTGAAAGAGCTCATCAGAAATGTTGATAACCATCTTGTGCCTCGAGGGGAATTTGGGCTCCTTCAATAAGCAACATTTTAGAGATGTTTTTAGCTTCAACAAATCACTGAAAAATCCCCCGAGCAGAGTGTTCTTGTAAAGCTGGAAGGGAACAGGCTCATTTTTCCTTTTGGAATTGCTTTTGGGGGTTTTCATATGCACATGTAGCAATTAAAAAATGAAAGTCCCGAACCTGACCAGATTATTGTCCTCCCTCCATCAAAAGCAGAACAAGATCTTTTGGCTCCCTGACAATTGTTTGGGAATTATTCCCAACAGGAAAATTTACAGATATATAGAATTGCAGAAGAGGAAAGAAAATAGGGGGGGTTGGGTCCAAATCTGGGGTTGGGTGTGATCTGTGGGCTGGGGAGAACTGGGTGATTTTCCAGCACTGGTCACAAGGCCACGTGGATGTTTCCACAGATGGATGGTGACCTGATACAGTGCAGAAAAGTGAATTATCTCAAGACATCCGTGTCCTTCTGGCTTTATTAAAAAGCATTCAAGAAGGAACCAGCATTTCTGGACCACTTTGTCAGAGAGAAGTAAAGCTCCCAGAGCAGGAGCAGTGACAGTGTTTACAAACTCCCTCCTGACCTTCCCTCCTTCACAATAAACTTGTTGGCTGAGTCAGGACAATAAATCTGCTGCATCTCATGCAGGATGGGGAATGATTATTCATCTCTTGGTAATGGAAGAAGAGGTTTTATTCTGAAACCTGTCGTGCTGGTGATCTGCAGAGTGCAGAGGGGAGGGGATTTTACCCAGCAAGAAGAGGGCTGTGTGGATCTGTGTGACACTTCCATGGATCCCCAAAGGCATCCAGATGTTTTTGCACTGATGCTGGTCATGGGGAAAAGAAGTAAGAAGAAAGATCTCAGCTGAGGTCTAGAAAGAGAGGCCAGGTTGGATGGGGCTTGGAGCAGCCTGGGCTGCTGGGAGGTGTCCCTGCCCCTGCAGGGGGTTGGAACCTGATGATCTTGAAGGTCCCTTCCAACCCAAACCATTCCATGATTCTATGAACAGCTGGGATATGAAGCAGGCATGGAGAGAGAAAGTGGAGAGCCTGGTGGCCCCAGAGCTGGGGAAAAAAAAAAGGGGGGGATTTTGCACCGAAACACGGGAACAAAAAATCAAGAGTAGACACAAAAGGCAGAGAAGCAGGATCTGCTTGGAGATGACTCGTGGGTCTCATCAAATAAAATGGGTTTGCACCTTTTGCAAAGGTCCCCCCCAGGAGCAGAAAATGGAAGATGTGCTCACCCAGGCTGGTAAAGCTGAGGTTAGACATGAGGACCTGAACCAAGGAGCTCTTCCCACACTGGACACAACCTCCCTGGAGTAGAGAGGTAGGAGAAGGGTTAATTTTCTTGACAGAGAGAACCAAGAGCTTATTTATGATGGACAGCAGCTTAGTGGAGCCATGTTTAAACAGCCTTATAAAGACCAGAAGTGGTTTGAAAGCTCTGAATGAAAGCCAGTCAATCATTTTATCATTTTTTTTAAAGCCTCAGCAGGCTCTAAGCAGAGTTTGGCTTTGGTGCCTGGCAGATGGTTCAGGAGATGTTTCTCTGCTCTATACATAGTAATTTTTGACCTCAATCTACTTTTGCCTCTTCTACAGAACACACCCCTGTTTTTTTGCTGGTGTGGGAGATTTCCAGAGCTCTTCCAGGACACGTCTTCTGGGAAAGGAGGGGGCAAAGCCCACTGCCACCCCCTGGCAGGACAACAGCCCATCTCAGAGACCACACCAGGTGCTCTGCAGTCAGAAGGGTCAAGAACCTTCCCCTCTTGATGATTTGGGTGCAATTGGGCTACATTTTCTGCACCACTTGAGCATCTCTCTGCACCACCTCGATCTTTCTGGTGGCCATTTCCAAGGTCCAGTGCAAGGCTGTGGGAGCAAAAGACACTTGGAGTCTGTCCCACCAGAAATAGCTGAAGTGAAGCTGCTCTGTCCTCCCATAGTCGGGTTGATAACAGACACATCGTGATCTGAGAATGTCTTGGCTCTGGACACACTAAAACTCAGACCAGCACCTGGTGAAGTGGCTGCTTAAAAGCAAAAGAGACATGAAGATGTGGGATCTCTGACTGCAGTGCAGCTGTATCCGTGAGGAGCAAATCCATGATCTCAGGGAGATCCTAAAAAACTATTAAAATGTAATGTAATGCATCATGTCTGTGAGCACTGCATTTTGGGCTGGTAATAAACCTCCAGGGGTTTATTTCCAGTCCTGGTTGCTTATCCACAGGGCCATGGGGAGCATTAGAGGTGGGACAAGATCTGAGGTCACCTCTGCCAGGCACAGATGCCATAGGGTTTATTTGAAGCATCATGGGAGCAGCTGTCCTTTGAGACAGGCTGGGAGAGCTGGGGTGTTCAGCCTGGAGAAGAGAAGGCTCCAGGGAGACCTGAGAGCACCTTCCAGGGCCTGAAGGGGCTCCAGGAAAGCTGGGGAGGGGCTTGGGACAAGGGCAGGGAGGGCTGGGAGCAGGGGGAAGGGTTTCCAGCTGGCAGAGGGAGCTGGAGCTGAGATGGGAGGGAGAAATTCTGGGCTGTGAGGGTGGGGAGAGCCTGGCCCAGGTTGCCCAGGGAAGCTGTGGCTGCCCCATCCCTGGCAGTGTTGAAGGGCAGGTTGGATGGGGCTGGGAGCAGCCTGGGCTGCTGGGAGGTGTCCCTGCCCAGGCAGAAGAAGAAGCGGAGCCACCGGCGACTGCAACACAGGAATCCTTCCCGTTGGCACTAATGGGCCGCACCAGCAGCAGGCTCTGGGCAGGAGGGAGGACATGGGAGCCCACCCAAAGCTGAAACCCTCTCACTCTTCCTCAATCCAACCAGCCTTTGCAATTGGCACGGAAACAGCTCCTGCTCCCAGGCAGCCAGGCTGCTGCAGGGCTGTGCAGCCACCTTGCCACTCGCTCCTCGCTCCCCACCGAGTCAACAGCCCCGGGGCTGGGAGCCCTTCCTTGGGTCAAATCCCCCAAATCCCCCAAAATTTCCCAAATCCCACCTCCCAGGACACCCGGGAGCGTGTCCTGTGAAGTGGCCACGTGTCCTAAGCTTCTTCTGATGCACAGAAACAACATTTGCAAAGTGCAAATCCCGCTGCCGGTTGCGTAACTGAATTATCCTCCATATGCCAGCCAGCCATGCTACAGTTAATTGATTCTAATCTCATCATTTGCAGCCAGTCACCGGTTTTAATCAACCCTGCCCACCCCCCAGCCCATCGTTTTGCATGAGCCACCCTTCCAGCAATTCCTGGGTTTAATTATATGAGAGTCTGGTGCCGTTGCATTAATCCTTGTCACGTCGCTGCCACCCTCTGTTCCCCCACCCAGACCCACCACTGGGACCCACCAGCCAGAGCAGAGCCTCCTTCCAGTTTCGTTGGGTTTTGAAGGCTAATCAGCAAGATTCAGAGGAGGCAAAACCTGGTTGCTCACCCCCTTTCCCCTTCTCCATCTCCTCTCTGCAGCTGGAGCAAAGACACAGCCTGGCTCCAACGCGGGACACCTGGTGGGACGTGGTGTGTGGGGGCATCTGAACCAGGGCACAGACCAAGAGAGTGTTTTGTTGGGTTCTTTTTTGTGTTCAATATTCTTCATTTTCACTTAGGGAAAAGTACTCTGGACCTCTCAGGTGAGGGAGCTACTCGGGGGTCTCTCTGGTCTTGGCACAGATCACATATGGAACATGCATAGAATGTATAGAATGGTTTGGGTTGAAGGGACCTTAAAGATCATCTAGATCCAACCCCCCTGCACGGGCAGGGACACCTCCCAGCAGCCCAGGCTGCTCCAAGCCCCATCCAACCTGCCCTTCAACACCGCCAGGGAAGGGGTAGATGTGGTGCTGAGGGACATGGGGCAGTGGTGGCCTTGGCATTGCTGGGTTAATGGTTGGACTGGAAGGTCTCTTCCAACCAAAACAGTTCTGTGATTTCCTTTTCCTACTTGCATCTCAGTGAGGATCTACTCACTGCAGCCTGCCCAGACTTAGCATGGAGGAAAAGATGTGCCAGGGATCTCACAGGGGCTGTCCCTGCATCCTTCCTGCCATCCTCCTGCTGATGCTGGGGAAATGAGGGCTCTGGAAGTGTCCTGGCTGTGGGGCTGGTGCCTCTCTCTCCTGTCCTCTGCCTCTCAGGTGTAGCAGGGCCACCCTTCAACCCCAGCTCCAGAGGGACAGGAACCCCCCACACCCAAAACAGGCCAGCAAAAAGAAGCTAATCACTCCAGACAAGGAGGTGTCACCCATAAATAATCTACTTCCAGCAGAATCGTGGAACGAGGCTTTTATGGGCTAATAAAACCAAGAGTAAAGTCTTGTTGCTGCCCGAGGTAACCCAGCCAGCACGAGGGAGTCATTGTGGCTCTGGGGACAACTTGGTGTTTAATCTTCCCTCCCTCAGTTTAAAACCATTACCCCAAAACCTTTCACAACAATAATACTCAGATGTGGTTTCTGTGTGTCTGTAACGGGCTAAAATGGTAACTATAATGACTGGAATGAGATTACAACCTTTCTGTTGTAATCCCAGAGATTATCCAGCTTGTGGGGAGAGGTTTATCTTCTCTCCCCCCACCTAGGAACAACCTGTTCCAGTGCCTTCCTGCCCTCCTGGGGAAGAATTTCTTCCAGATCTCTGACCTGAATCCCCCCTCTTCCAGTTTAAACCCATCACCCCTTGTCCTCTCCCTCCCTGCCCTTGTCCCAAGCCCCTCCCCAGCTTTCCTGGAGCCCCTTCAGGCCCTGGAAGGTGCTCTCAGGTCTCCCTGGAGCCTTCTCTTCTCCAGGCTCAACACCCCAACTCTCCCAGCCTGGCTCCAGAGCAGAGCTGCTCTAGCCCTCCCATCATCTCCATGGCCCTTCTCTGGCCCCTCTCCAACAGCTCCATGTCTCTCCAGTGCTGAGGGCTCCAGAGCTGGACACAACACTCCAGGGGGTCTCAGCAGAGCAGAGCAGAGGGGCAGAATCCCCTCCCTGGCCCTGCTGGCCCCACTTCTTGTGATGCAGCCCAGGACACAATTGCCCCTCTGGGCTCCAGCCCTCACTGGGGGCTCATGTCCAGCTTCTCATCTCCTCCCACCCCCAAGTCCTTCTCCTCAGGGCTGCTCTCCAGCCACTCTCCCCCCAGCCGGGATTTGTGCCTGGGGTTGTGCTGACCCAGGGGCAGGACCCTGCACTTGGCCTTGGTGAACTTCATGAGGTTGGCACTGGCCCTTCTCTCCAGCCTGTCCAGGTCCCTCTGGATGGATCCCTTCCCTCTAGGGTGTCAGCTGCTCCTCACAGCTTGGTGTTGTCAGCAAACCTGCTGAGCAGACACTCAGTCCCACTGACCATGTCTGCAACAAAGATGTTGAGCAGCACTGGTCCCAGTGCTGACCCCTGAGGGACACCACTCATCTCTTGCTTCCACTGGGACACTGAACCATTGACCACAACTCTTGACACTGGGGGCTGGAGCAAGGTGGGGAGCACAGAAGCCTTCCTGCCTTCCAGAGGGAGGTTTCTCCACATACAAAGGGGAAGGCATTGGGGTGTCTGCCAAGCCCAGGATGATCTTGGTGGCCTATAGAGGCTCCTCACCTCTTTGTTGCAGAGAATTCTTCATGGCTGAGGTGTAGCTGCTGCAGTTAGTGGTGGAGACAGGCTGGGTACAAGGGAACATGATGGTTGTCTTGGATAGAATCATGGAATCATAAAATGTGTTTTGTTGGAAGGAACCTTTAAAGGTCATCTAGTCCAGCCCCACTGATGAGAAAGAACAGCCTGGACCTCAGTGGCTTTGGGGGGTTTTGTGGTGGACACCAGGAAGTCCCATCACCTCCTTTCCCTGCTGTTGCCAAGTCCTCAGATAATCCCAAAGCCACATGAACCCATTTTTAAGGCAGCACTGCTGGGAACCTGAAGAACATCCCCTGGCACATCAACCTCCACCCAGTGTGTCCACCTCAGACCTTCAGGCTTAGGTTGTGGAGAGGTGGCCAGGGCTGGTGGGGACCAGCAAACCCCCCCAATCCCAGGTGATACGAGTCCAGGGGACTGGATGTGTGGACAGCAGAGGGCTCTCCAGCCCTCGGCAAGAACAGATGCCCAGCTTTGAGGGTGCTCAAGGTGGGCTTGGCCATTCTGTGGAGCTCGTCTGGGCAGGCTGCAATGAACCAGCTGCTGGAGGCAGCCACGGGGCTGATGGGGATTAACTCCTGCCCTGGGGGGAAGCTGGTTCCCCAGCCGAAATGCCCCCCCTGTGGCTGTCAGGAATGTGCCATGGGATTAAAAGCAGGCAGGTTTCCCTGCCAGCTCCACTTCTGCCAGCCTGCTCTGCTAAAGCTCCTCCCAGGAACCATCTGAGGAGCTGAGCAGCCTTTGGAGATTCAAACAAACAAACAAACAGGGGAAAAAGGGGGTGGGGGGTGGGAATCTGTTGTCTCATGCAGAGAAGGTGTCCATGGGGGGCAGTGCTGGGGGGGATGGAGCACTGGGGAGATGTCGTGGGATCAGTTGTGCTGGGCCCTCCACTTCCCACCACCCCGTCCCTCCCTGCAGGGGCTTCTCATCCAATCTGGGCAAGGACAGGAGAAATCCCCCCCCTCCCTCGGGAAGAAGCTGGAGGTTTCTTTTGGAATTTGGAGTGGGAGTTGAGGGGTGTGGGGGGGGAAGGAATACGAAGCCGGGGGTTTTCATCCTTCCCACGTTCCCCATTGGAAAAAAAACAACCACAAAACAACAAATAAAGGCTGATTTGTCTCCCTTGATGCAGGAAAGGTGCCCAAAAAGCAGCATCTGTAGAGGGCTTGGGAGAGCCAGCTCCCTGGGGAGTCACATTTCCATGGGGTCACCCACATCCCTCCCGAGCCTCTGCAAAAACAGGGAAGGAAATTGCCAGGAACACCTTGTCCCCTGGCATCTGCCTTTCTCATCTATGTGTAAATAAGCCCTTTTCCTTCTGCCACGCAGCGGGTGGTGGGAGGAGAGCTGGGTACTGAGCTGGTCCTGCACCAGGGCTGGGCTCTGAATGTGCTGAGGGAGCTGGGGAGAACAAAGGGCTTCCAAAAAACAAAACACACCACACAACAAAACAACCCAGCAAAGCTCGTGTCTGGCTAATCCTGTGTGACCTGACATCATCCTCAGCCTGGAGCACGAGCTGGAGAGCCCTGCTGGCTGCTCAGCACAGCATCCTGCCTGCTCCACCACGAGGGATGCATCTTTGCATTTCCATGTCACCACTGCTGCTCGGTGGGTGAAGTTCTCCTCTGCTGAGAAGGACTGAGCCACCTTCTTCAAAGCAGAGCCCCGGGTTTGGGAAGCTGTAGGGAGAGGGGGCTGCTTGCCCAGGGCAGGGTGGGCCCTGCAGCTTTGCCCTCCCCTGCCTCTCAGAAGCCAAGTGCAAAAGAAAAGGGTGAGAACCCAAGTGCAAAAGGTTTCACAGAGGTGAGGGAGTGGTTTGGTATGGTATGGTATGAGTGGAGGTGGGGAAAGGGCTGGTGAACATCATCCTGGGTCTTCCCTGTCTAAACACCAGTACCTGGTGCTGGTGGGCACAACAGGATCCCAGACTAGCTTGGGTTGGAAAGGATCTTAAGGAACACCCAGTCCTGGAGCCCCTTCAGGCCCTGGAAGGTGCTCTCAGGTCTCCCTGGAGCCTTCTCTTCTCCAGGCTCAACACCCCAACTCTCCCAGCCTGGCTCCAGAGCAGAGCTGCTCCAGCCCTCCCAGCATCTCCGGGGCCTCCTCTGGCCTCTCTCCAACAGCTCCGTGTCCTTCCTGTGCTGGGGACCCCAGAGCTGTTCCCAGCCCTGCAGGGGGGTCTCAGCAGAGCAGAGCAGAGGGGACAATCCCCTCCCTGGCCCTGCTGCTCACGCTGCTGGTGACACAGCCCAGGACACGGGTGGGTTCTGGGCTCCAGCTCATGTTGAGCTTCTCATCCACCATCACCCCCAGGTCCTTCTCCTCAGGGCTGCCAGCAAAAAAACAGCCCCTATCTCTGTCTACATCTTGTCTTTTTTCTTTTCCTTGGGGAAAACAGGCCGGTGTCCCTCCAAAAGCCAGGGCCTTGCTGGGGACAGGAGCCATTCCTGCCTCTAAACCATCATGGGACACATCATCAACTGCAGGAGCTCGGGGTCAAACAGAGGAGATGTCTTGCAGCCATGGGCAAACATTGGTCAGAGACAAATACAAAGAGCAGAGCACACGAGGTCCTGCTGATTTCTTTAGTGACTGAAGCCAGGGAGGGTTTGTCCTGGTTAAACACTGGCAGGAGAGGAGGAAGGTGTGAGAGTGTCTGGCTTGGATGTATTTGCAAGGCATGTGGTCTCCAGAAGGTGATGGAAGGACAGCCCAGTTGCCAGTCCTCAGGAGTTTGCCCTGGACACCTTAAGATCCCAGTGTGTAAAGGCAGGAACATTTCTAAAGCAGATGCTACTGAGAAAGCTCCCCCTGAGGTGAGAGGCTGGAGAAAGGAGACAGGAGGGTCAGAGTCAGGGAACACCAGCAAAACCAGTATAGTTTATCTTGGTAGAAAAAGGTGGTCATTTGTGAAAGCAAGGGATCAAGAGGGTCCTTGAGAGCCAGGGGATAAGGTCTTGGTGTTACAGCAGCACGTGCACACCCCCTCTGGGATGTGGGTGCTGTGGGTCCTTGGAGCAGGGTGCACCAGCAGGGATGGGTGCCCCCCCGTTCCCGTTTGCAGGCTCTTCCAGCTGCTTGGCAGCTCCCAACCCAAAGGCTGTTGAAAGGCTTTTTCTGTGGGTTTTGCCCCACACGCTCTACCTGGAGTAGCAGAAGGTGGCACCACCTGCCATGGAGGTCCTAGAGTGGGGAGGAACAGAAGGTAAGACCAGACAATAAACAGATACATGAGATCTAACCAGGCTCGATGTCACTCTCCAGGGCAGTGCTGGCCCAGGAGGAGAGGACACAGCTCCTGACTCCTTGTTCCCCTCAGAAGATACATCCCCAGTGAGTAGCCATGGTCCACAGAGGGGTCATGAATCTGGAGGTGCAAGTGGGAAATGGGAATCTCTGGGAATGGCTGCTTCAAGCCATGGCCACCCCACAGAGCTTTACTTCTTTCCTTGAGCATCTCCCCTGCCCCCCACCAGCTGAGGTCCCCTCCTTCTCCCTTCCCAAGACCTCTCATGCATTGATCCAGTCCTACAAAAAAAAAAAAGAAAAGAAAAGAAATGCTCCTGCTCTATTTCTGGCTTCCTCTGCTGACATGAGGACACAACTCCTTCAAACCCCACCCCGAGCAGGAGCGATGGGCCCCCACAGCCCCGCTCCCTGTTTGACCAGGGAGCCAATATTTGCTTTGCTGTCTGTTTTCTGAGAGGAGGGAAGATGGATGGGAGAGCCAGGCACGCTGCTGACGTCCTCCTGTTTGCCTGCCAAGCCCATCTCCTTCCCCCACAAGGGCATGAGCACACACACAGTTTGTCCAGGGTCTCATGAAAGCAGACCCTTCTCCTGCAGCCTCATCTCCCCAGCCCACAGCTGTCCCAGTGCAGCTCTCAGGGTGTTGCACCCTCCTCAGAGTTATTTTCTTGCTGAAAATCACATCCCTGAGTCTGGATTTCTCTTAACCTGGATCATTTTGAGGTGGGAGGTGCCCCGTCCTTGGAAACGTTCAAGGTCAAGGTTGGATGGGGCTCTGAGCAACCTGGTCTAGTTGGAGATGTCCCTGCCCTTGGCAGGGGGGGTTTGGACTGGATGAGCTTTAAAGGTCCCTTCCATCCCAAAATATTGTACAATCCTATGATCTTGTTTCACTGCTCTGACTTGCTGCCAGCAGAGGCAAGCTGCAAAGAAGGGATGACCAAGAAGATCCAAGCAGAGCAGGTCCTCCCAAATGCCTTTTGCTTTCAGCTTAAATATTGAAGGCGAAATCCTTGCGTGGCCTTCATGGAATCATAGAATCCCAGACTGGTTTGGGTGGGAAGGGACCTTCAAGATCATCCAGTCCCACCCCTGCATGGGCAGGGACACCTCCCAGCAGCCCAGGCTGCTCCAAGCCCCATCCAACCTGCCCTTCAACTCTTCCAATGTTCATTTCCAGCCAGCTCTGGCTCTCCAGAGCTTTCCAAGGGTCTCTCCAGAGTGTGCTCCAAGTGCTTTCCTGGCTGTCCTCTGCTCTCCAGTGCCTTGCAGCTCTGCTCACACCTACTCAGCCTCTTGCAGGAGCTTTCAGACCCCAGTAAAACTCCTTCTCTTCCACCTCTCCCTGCAGCTCTTCTCCTGGCTGCTATGGTTTGATGACTTTTTAATGAGTATCTTACCAGAGAGAAGCAAAACTGCTTCACACACTGCTTCTGGTTATTGTACTCTCTAGTAGCTTGAGCCCACAGAGTCAGTGCATGGTTGTCAAGTGCAAGGTCAACAGTCTCATGGGTAGGGATGACATCTGTGTGAACATGTTCCTTTCTCTCACACCCATCAAAGGGTGAAAGGTTTGGAACAACAGCTGGGATCCTGCAAGGACGTGTGGAGATGCTGTCAGATGTTTCTGCAGTTGCTTGTCACCCAGTTAACCACCAGACTGGCTCTCTCCACCAAAGTATGGGCAGTTTTCCTTGAGGAAAGGAATGCTCCCTACTAGAAGATGGGAATGCTCTGTTTCTGGTGTTGTCTCTCCCTGTCAGTGTCTTGTCAAGCCACACACAGCTTGGACACATCCCAACAGCTGGCTGGAGCATCTGCCCAGCCCTGACCTCACCTGAATCTTCCCTGCCCTGCCAGGGCAGGACGGGAACATCTCCCCACACCCACCTCATTTCTGCTGATGGGGGAACTGGATGGATACAGACCAGGATCTGCAGCTGCTCCTTTGGTGACATGAGCTGGGAAATTAGCATCATAGAATCAGAGAATTATCCTGGTTGGAAGGGACCTTGAAGATCATCAAGTCCAACCATAACCTAACTCCCCCCACCATAGCCTGATTTACCTGCTCAGTGGTTAAATCCTGTCCCTCAGCACTATATCTACATTTCTTTCAAACACTGCCAGGGATGGGGACTCCAGCACCTCCCTGGGCAGCCTGTGCCACTGTCCAGCCCCTCTTTGGGTAAAGAAATTCCTTCTAATATCCAGCCTGAACCTCCCCAGGAGCAGCTTCAGGCCATTTCCTCTGGTCCTGTCATTATTCCCTTGGGAAGAAGAGCCCAACACCCACCTCCCTACACCCTCCTTTCAGGGAGCTGTAGAGAGCAGTGAGGTCTCCCCTCAGCCTCCTCTTCTCCAAACTAAACAATCCCAGTTCCCTCAGCCTCTCCTCACAGGGCTTCTTCTCCCTTGGGGGTGTATGGCAAACTGGAAGGAACCTGGAGAAGGACTTGGGCAAAGCATGGGGCAGCAGGGGAAAGCTCCAGCTTTCCATCTGTGCCTCGGAGCTGGTGGTGGGCACCACGAGCAACCCAAGAAGCAGCCCAGACTCCAAGAGGGTGAAAGCATTTGGTGCAGATGACACCCCCAAGGCACAAAGCAGCCCTGCTGATCCCCTCCCACCTTCCCAGCTTCCAGGCACTGAGCAACCTGAGCCCGGATCCATGGCCCTGAGATCACTGTGGGCAACCATGTGGTGCAAATAAGAGGGGCAAGCTCATCCTCCCTGTGTTGTGATCCCCCCCCCCTGCATTGCAGAACATCCCCCTTTGCTCAGCTGCCCCTGAGGGGATGCAGAGCTGAGTCAGGCCTTGGTGATATCGCCCAGAAGCTCAAGCAGGGACTTTCCTTGCAGCCACCACTGTGCCCTGAAGGTCCTGAAGCAGGTGAGGCTGCTTGGATGATTTACACCAAAGGCCATGAAGCTCTGTAGAGCCTCCAGAGGACTTACCCACATGGGATGGCTGGATGAATTGGCTGCTTTTACCTCTGCTTTCCTTCCCCAGCAGTTTGCCAGTAAATCAGAGCCATGTCAGATGTTATCAGCACCTGCAGCTTTTATTTGGAAGGGAGACAGAAGCACGTAGGTGACTTTGAGGGGGCTGGAAAGCAAAAAAAAAAAGAAAAAGGTTAATAAATTTTCCTCTTGGCTGCATCCATTCCAGTGTCCTTGCCCCATTTCTGGCCTTGCACTGAGGTGTGACACTCACTTATCCCTCAGGCAGGTTGCAAAGCTCTGCTTTGAGCCCCCTCCTCTCTTGCTGAAGGAAGGAGAGGTGGGTATGTCTTGGGAGAAGGGCAAGGGAATTCTGATTGCACTCACAGTCCTGTCCCTTTGCTCCTGGTGTCATCAGAGCCCCACGTTCATAGAACCATAGAATCATGGAATGGTTTGGGTTGGAAGGGACCTTCAAGATCATCTAGATCAATGGCAGGGCCACCTCCCAGCAGCCCAGGCTGCTCCAAGCCCCATCCAACCTGCCCTTCAACACTGCCAGGGATGGGGCAGCCACAGCTTCCCTGGGCAACCTGGGCCAGGCTCTCCCCACCCTCATTTTAAAACATATTTTTCCTGATACCAAGTCTGAATCTCCCCTCTTTCAGATTAAAACCATCACCCCTTGTCCTGTTGCTCCAGGCTCTTCTAAAAATCCTGTCCCCATCTTTCTTATCAGCCTCCCTTAAAAACTGAAAGGCCACAAACAAGGTCTCCCTGGAGCCTTCCCTTCTCCAGGCTGAACAGCTCAGCCCGTCCTCATAGTTCCAGCTGTCTGATGATTTCTGAGGCCTCCTCTGGACAGAATACATCTGCCCTGGGCTTAGCAAGAGTTCAGACCCCAGCACACACAGGCTCTTCTTCTTGGTCACCTCCCTTGCTGTGCCTACACGCTGGACCCAAACTGTGCCCATGTTTTCCAGCAGGATGAGACCCCCTCGACTGCTCCCTGCCCCTATAACCTTTGCGTGGTGTTACCCAACAAGATCTCTCCACTACCTCTGCCCCCCAGGTCTGACCTGAGATTTATGGGGCTGTCCCATGGCCAGAGAGCCCACATCCCTGTGTGCCAGCAGGACCCTATGGCCCCTTTGGGTCATGCCACTTCCAAGGTGGGTGCAGGCTTCTTCTCTTCCACCTGCTCCTCAGCTTTTCCTCTCCAGACAGATGTGGCTGCCCCATGCAACAGTTAAACTTGCTCTTCTACTTCCTTTGCACCTTGCAGATTCTTTTCCAGAAGCACAGCTCGGTGCTGCAAGTGATCAATGAATCTATTAATTAACTTGGTACCTGACAGGTGTCATCAAGCTGAAAAGATTTTTGAGGACAGCGTTGAAGATGATTAAGGGCCAGGAGGGAGTGATTTGTTGGTGGAAGATTAGAAGAGGTTAAATATGTAAAGCTCAAGGGGGTGATGGCAAAGGAGAAGCTGCTGCCTGGGCAGAAGGGATTGGGAACCACCCAAAGAGAAGTGGTGGTTGCTGAGAGGGGACATTTCAGCCAAAGCCCCTGGGGAAGGCTGAGGAGAAGCAGAAGGAGCCTCTCTCTGCAGCCCTGCAGCTCTCAGGGTCCATGCAGGCCACGTCCAGACTCACTCCTTTGATTCAGATGTGATGATGAAGGATTATTGTCTCTAAAGCAGAGGGAGCAAAGTGACACTGTTGGCAGCCCAGTTTCGTCTCCCTTTTCCCCACCACGGGTTCCTCAGATACCTGGAATTGCTCCGTGCTCAGCTCTGCTGCTTCTTCCAAGCACCAGGAATGCAGGGACCTGCTCAGGACCTTCCAGACCTGCCCTGAGAGCAGCACACGTTGCCAGGCCAAGGCGTGGGGAGAAGCAGCTGCTTTCCCCCGAAGCACGAGATTTTGCTGCCATAGGCTCTGTTTGCTCAGGGGTTTCAGCCTGTGTGCAGTGGGCAGGTGCTGGCCCTGCAGAGCAGGGGAAACGTGGTGCTGGGAAGCTGGAAATTATCCAGGCTGGAAAAAGTCTCTCAGGGTGTAGAATCATAGAATCGTTTGGGTTGGAAAAGACCTCCAGGATCACCCAGCCCAACCCTTCCCCAGCCCTGCCAAGGCCACCCCTGCCCCGTGTCCCTCAGCACCATCTCCAGGGCTTGGAAACCCCTCCAGGGATGGGGACTCCCCCCTGCCCTGGGCAGCCTGGGCCAGGCCCTGACAACCCTTGCCAGGAAGGAATTGTTCCCCAGATCCAACCTCAGCCTCCCCTGGCACAACTTGAGGCCGTTCCCTCTGGTCCTGTCGCTTGTTCCTGGGGAGCAGAGCCCGACCCCCCTGGCTCCAACCTCCTCTCAGGAGCTGCAGAGCCAGCAGGTCTCCCCTCAGCCTCCTTTGCTCCAGCCTGGACACCCCCAGCTCCCTCAGCTGCTCCTCACAAGTTCTCCAGCCCCTTCTCCTTCTGCTCCAGCCCCTTCCCCAGCTCCCTTGCCCTTCCCTGGACACGCTCCAGCCCCTCCATGTCCTTCTTGTCCTGAGGGGCCCAAGGGGTTAATCACAAGATGCTTCCAAAGAGCTACAGATGGGCTGGGTTTCCTCCACCTTCATAATGAGAAATCCTGGTTTCCTGCCTTGCAGAAACACTTGTTTCCACCAACACTCCTTCCCCTGCCTTCCTTCCAGCCACCTTCACCTCTGGATCTCAGAGGGGCTGCAAAATATTTATAGACTGTTCAGATCATGGCTAAGTGATAACCCAGCTAATGAGTTCCTTGGTGTCACCTGCTGTAGCTCAGAGGTCACTGCCAAACCATTATAGTGCCTGTGCAATTAAGCATCGTGCTCTTCTCCCCTCTTTGTCTGAGCTCATCCCTGCACAGACCTGCCACAATTACCCCAAGCTTCTAGGAAGTCCAAAAGGGAATGAAACTACTGCAGCTAGTCCAGTTCTTCATCATTTTCCTTCTTGCAAAGGTCTGCACCTCTTCAAAGCATGCTAATTATACGTGGCTCATGGGCAGCATTTTATCAACACAGCCAACTGGGATCTGAACACCAATTAAGGGCAGGGAGAGGAGAACTCCAGCTGGAGCAGAGCACCTGATTTCCTTAAAAAAAAATTACGACATCAACTTAATTGCAACTTTCCAATCTATTCTCATCCCAGTTAATCTAAAGTGCTCTGTTCTTAGGGGGATTTTGGAGCCGTGATGAAGCAACTCAACGACCTCTTTTCTGACCCTCTGCTAAGCTGCTAATGACTTCTTTTTTTGTGGTGGGTTTCATCTCTGTTTTAATTGGTGATGGATGAAGCTGAAACCTGGGGAGGAAGGTGTAAGGAAAGCGAACTGGCCAGACCAGTTTGGCTTTGGATGCAGAGAAAAAGGGTGGCTGGAGTGACTGGGAACGGAGATGTCAGCTGTAAGGAAAAGGGAAATAAAGGGAGCAATTAATGCTGGCAGAAGGGCCCAGCTGGACAGATGGTCCCTCTCCATCTGACCCACAGCAGGACTTTGCTGTGTGGCTCTTCAGCCCACAGTGCTGGAGCAAAACTGCTGGGATGCCAAGAGAAAGATGAAGGGAGCAGGGGAAATGGTGCTGGCATCAGGCAGAGGGGAAAGAAGCAGCCTTGGATGTGTCCATCAGCAGCTGAAGATCTCTGCCAGGTAGGAAACCATCTGCTAATACTTGGCACATCTGCTGCCTGATTCCTCACCAAGGCTGCAGCTCACAGCTCTGATCTGTCCTGCCCCAGAGCTCCAATCCCACAATGTCTCCCCCATCCCCCATTTCCCACTGCTCTGCCCTCCAGTCCTGGCCCTCTATCCAAGCTCCTTCTTCACCCCAGGACATCCCCATCTTCACCAAATCACTTTCTCCCACCCTGCCCCAGAGGCATAAGTGCATGTTTGGGACCAAATGTTGGACCTTTTGGAGCAGGTCCAGAGGAGGCCCCGGAGATGCTGGGAGGGCTGGAGCAGCTCTGCTCTGGAGCCAGGCTGGGAGAGTTGGGGTGTTGAGCCTGGAGAAGAGAAGGCTCCAGGGAGACCTGAGAGCAGCTTCCAGGGCCTGAAGGGGCTCCAGGAAAGCTGGGGAGGGGCTTGGGACAAGGGCAGGGAGGGCTGGGAGCAGGGGGAAGGGTTTCCAGCTGGCAGAGGGAGCTGGAGCTGAGATGTGAGGGAGAAATTCTGGGCTGTGAGGGTGGGGAGAGCCTGGCCCAGGTTGCCCAGGGAAGCTGTGGCTGCCCCATCCCTGGCAGTGTTGAAGGGCAGGTTGGATGGGGCTTGGAGCAGCCTGGGCTGCTGGGAGGTGTCCCTGCCCATGCAGGGGTGGGACTGGGTGGACTTTAAGGTCCCTTCCAACCCAAACCAGTCTGTGGTTCTGTAATAAAATAAGACTAGGAGAGCTCAGTTAGACACTCACTGTCCCAAAAAGATGCAATGAAGACCCTCTTGGAGACCCCTTGGCTAAAACCCTCCCTCCACAAGCACTCAGCCCTGGACCATGTCCTTCTTTGGGCCACAAAGATGATCTCAGCCTGGTTCTCCCTTGCTTGCAGCTTCTGTGACTTCTCATCCTGCCCCTGGAAGAGCTGTTTGTTCTCCCCCTCTTTGCAACGACCTTTTACATAATTGAAGACTGCTGTTGTGTCTCCTCACAGATGTCCTTCCTCCAGATGAAATGACACCAATTCCTCCCCAACAGCTCATGTTTTCCTGGCCTCAGATTATACTTGTTACTGCCACACAAACGCTGCTTGTGTTGTCCTTGAAGCGAGATGTTGAAACCAGACCCAGCAGGTCCAGCCATGGGCTGTAAATGGAGAAGGTGCCACTTCTGCTGCCCTGTCCTCACTGTGTCAACCCTGGAGACATCACCCCAAGGTTCTGAGCGTGGCTGGAAAGGGTAAATAAGCCTGGGACCTGCACTTTGGGCACAATAACCCCAGGCAACGCTACAGGCTGGGGGAAGAGAGGCTGGTGAAGGGACTGGAGGGAAAGTCTGATGAGGAGAGGCTGAGGGAGCTGGGCTTGTTTAGCCTGGAGAAGAGGAGACTCAGGGGGGACCTTCTCACTCTCTACAACCACCTGAAGGGAGGTTGGAGTCAGGGGGGGTCGGGCTCTTCTCCCAGGCAACCAATGACAGGACGAGAGGGCCTGGCCTGAAGCTGCTCCAGGGGAGGTTTAGGTGGGATATTAGGAAGCACTTCCTGATGGAAAGGGTGATCAGACATTGGGATGGGCTGCCCAGGGAAGTGGTGGAGTCACCATCCCTGGAGGTGTTCAAGGACAGGCTGGATGTGGCACTTAGTGCCATGGTCTGGAGATGTGGTGGGGTCAGGTCATGGGTTGGACTTGATGATCTCAGAGGTCTTTTCCAGCCTCAGTAACTCTGTGATTCTGATGGGTGCCACAGGGTGGTGTTGCTCCTGCACCCCAGCAGCCAGCTTGGAAGGATCACACAGTGGTTTGGGTCAGAAAAGACCTTTAAAGCTCATCCAGTCCAACCTCCCTGCCATGAGCAGGAACATCTTTCATTAGTTCAGGTTGCTGAGAGCCCCATCCAACCTGACCTGGAATGTTTCCAGAGATGGGGCATCTCCCACCTCTCTGGGCAACTTGTGCCAGTGTTTTGCCACCCTCATCCTAAAAAATTTCTTCCTTATATCCCCTTTCTCCCCTTTTTTAGTTTAAAAACCATTACATTGACACCCCATCCCTGGCAGTGTTGAAGGGCAGGTTGGATGGGGCTTGGAGCAGCCTGGGCTGCTGGGAGGTGGCCCTGCCCGTGCAGGGGGGTTGGAATGGGATCATCCTTAAGGTCAAATCTTTGATTCTGTGATTCTGTCACTACAGGCCCCACTAAAAAAAAAAAAAAGTCTGTCCCTTTAGATACTGAGAGGCCAACTCTGGGAATTCCAGGTTTCCCAGGGTGGCTTGTGCTGCAGGATCAGGGCAAGGAACCCCCTGGGGCTCTGCAGAACCAGCTCCACTTGGGGAGCCATGGGGACAGTTGTGCAAGGACTGGGCAGGCTGCTGTCACAGAAAGGAAGCCTGAGGGTGGCTGATGAGGGGAAGGTGATTGAGATGCTCCCCAGCCACCCCACAGCAGGACGTGACCTTCATCTGTGCCACAAGCCCTTGCGTTTGTCAGAGCTTGGAGAGAACCAGACAGAGCTGACCTGGAGGAGGAAGCCAGCAGTGAGAAGCCACTGACAGCTGGACAAATGAAGCAGGGCAGGTCCAGTTCTCTGTTCACAAAGGAAACGACGAGAAATCCCTGCCCCTGAGTTTCAGTGGTGGTGATAGAAGGAACTAATGAGCCTGGAAGTTTTATGAGCTACTCCCTGGGCTGCTGGAGCAGGGTGAGCACTGGGGAGGGTATCCTGCTGGTCACGGTGACTGCACCATGTGCTTGGAGGTTTCTGAAGGCATGGGAAAAAAGTGTTTACAAACTGCATCAAGTTTGAGAGTGTTCAGGCTGGTTTTGCTCCAGACAAAGGGTTAAAATGTTCCTGCAGGCTGAGCCCCTGGGGGGAATTCTCAGCATGGTAAAAGCCCCAACATCATGACAAGGGAGTGAGAGGATGAGGGGTGATGGGTCTAACCTGGGAAAGGGGAGGTTTAGGTTGGACATCAAGAGGAAATTCTGGGCTGTGAGGGTGGGGAGAGCCTGGCCCAGGTTGCCCAGGGAAGCTGTGGCTGCCCCATCCCTGGCAGTGTTGAAGGGCAGGTTGGGGGTAGGACTGGGTGAGCTCTAAGGTCCCTTCCAACCCAAACCATTCTGGGATTCTATGATTCTGTGATACTATTTCTGTGCTTGAAAGTTGCTTTTTAGGAAGAAGCTGAGGTTAAAACCTGCTTTTACCTCCCCCCCAGGGCATTATGAAATCACTTTTAATGCCATGACTGAGCTCCACACCCCCCGGGCAAGCAGGGAAGTCTCTGCCCTGGCAAGGGTGGTGAAACTAGATGGGTTTTAATCGCCCTTCCCACCCAAACCATCCGATGGTTCTATGATTCTATGAATTCAGAGAAAGGAACATTTCCTGGCACATCTCTTGGTGCCCCATTGTTGCAGCCTGAAGAACAGGAGGAGGGTTGGAGCACACACAGAGGGAGCAGGAGATGCTGAAGACAACCTGATTCTGCCAAGACAGCTTTGGCATGGCTGCCTGAGCTGGTTTCCAACCCTGTGCTCAACAACCTCTTCTCCCCATGACTTCCATAATACTCTCTTTTCTCTGTCCAAAAATAGAGATATGGAAACTCCCAAGAAAGACTCATCCTCTTTTGTTGTTGTTGTTGTTTAGAATCTCCTCCTGTACCTTGGGAAGGGCAGGGAAGAGTTCCCAGCAAGTTGTTAATTACCTGGTGCCCATTGGCTTGCAAAAGCATCAGGATAAAACTCTCAGGTGGTGAATCCCCAGGGATCAACAACCTGGGACTGCTGCAGACAGGGGATGGTGCTTTTTACTCTGCAGTTCCATCCTTGGTGCTTAATTCCCCTCCGAATTTTTCAGACCCAGAAATAAGAAGAGATCTCAAAAAAACCTGAAGCCAGGAATGACTCATGACACAGGTGACGCTTGTAATTGAGAGTTTCTTAATTGCTGTGTTTGATTAAGGAGAGCTGCTGGCTTTGTGTGTGGAAGGTAGAGACTTCAGAAACCCAGGGAAGGAAGAAAAGAGGATAAGAAAACGATGGGAACAGAAAAATGCAAGATCAAGGAGAAGGAAGACACAGGAGAAATTTTGTTTTGAGTCCCAGAGATAAAGGAGGCAGGAAAGGAATGATGGTTTCACTTGTGACTAAATCTGTGTTTATTTCTGCCCTTTGGGGGCAAAAATAGAGAGATCTGAGCTCTCCTGGAGTGGAATGTGGCAAATACTCAACAGCATAAACTTCCAGAGATGAAGGCAGCAAATCAAGAAGAGCTAAAACTGACTGGGAAATGGCTTTTTTTTGTTGAAATAAAACCTCAGGGAAACAGAAAACCTTTTGTTAGAACTGAGGTGGCTGCACCAAGAGGTTCATGCTCCAAAAAGTTGTGAGCCTGCAACTCAGGGCACCCCAGGTGGGTCCTGTGTGTGTCTCCTGCTCATAGAAGGGTTTGGATGGGAAGGGACCTCAGAGCTCATCCAGTGCCACCCCTGCATGGGCAGGGACACCTCCCACCAGCCCAGGCTGCTCCAAGCCCCATCCAACCTGCCCTTCAACACTGCCAGGGATGGGGCAGCCACAGCTTCCCTGGGCAACCTGTTCCAATATCTCCCAGCAAAGAATTCCCTCCTAATGTCTAACTTAAATCTCCCTCTTCCAGCCATTTCCCACTACCCTTTGGTGCAGATTCTAGGCTGGGCAATCTCCCAGTGTCTCCTCAGCTCTAGCTGCATGTGGTGGTATGGTCACAGGGATGTCCTTCCAACTGCACTGGGTGACCTGGGAGAAGGTCCAGCTCTTCTTCCTGCTGGTTTGGGATGGTCTTTGTTCCAGCTGGTGTGAAATGAGAGTTCTTCCATGTCCAGCTTTAAGAGGAGTGAAGTTGTCACAGGATATGTCATCACAGGGTACGTGTTGAAGGGCAGGTTGGATGGGGCTTGGAGCAGCCTGGGCTGCTGGGAGGTGTCCCTGCCCATGGCAGGGAAGTTGGACTAGATGGTCTTCAAAGGTCCCTTCCAACCTCAACCACTCTGTCTCTGTGGTACATGCACTCTCCTGAGACTTTAACTCTTACTTCTCATAATTGTCTGTATCTCCAGGTGACTCTCACACAGCAGAGCTTGGCTGTGGTGCTCATGGCTAGATGGGCATGGGTGGGAATGGCCATCAGGTAAGTTCAAGGCCAGTCCAGCTACACCCTCAATCCTGAACAGATTTTTCCAACTTTGGTGACCTTTTTGTCTTCGTATTAAATCCTAAAGACCAACCTGGTTGCTTCCAGGGGGGAGTTAGAGGCTTTGTGACACTGCAAGAATAAAAATACTCCCCCTGCTTCCTCAGCCAACATTTCCACCTGCTTTCATTATCCTCCTGGCTTCTCTCTGTCGTGTCTCCAGCCAACTCTGAGCAAGTCTGCTCTCTGAATGCAAAAAATATCTCTGCCATAGATTAGTGGAAAGAAAGAAGGAGAGATCTTGGTGCAGAAGAGGTTTGTAGGGGGGTTTGTGTCTGGGCACTGGCCCATGTTGGGGCCAACCCACCAGCTGTTCTCTTGGGGATTTCCTGAAATAAATGTGCAGGTTCACCCGGAGCCAAAACCTTCAAAACCCTCCTTAGATGGCTGCTTTGCACTGAATCATAGAATCATGGAATGGTTTTGGCTGGAAGGGATCTCAAAGATCATCCAGTGCCCCCCTGCGTGGGCAGGGCCACCTCCCAGCAGCCCAGGCTGCTCCAAGCCCCATCCAACCTGCCCTTCAACACTGCCAGGGATGGGGCAGCCACAGCTTCCCTGGGCAACCTGGGCCAGGCTCTCCCCACCCTCACAGCCCAGAATTTCTCCCTCACATCTCAGCTCCAGCTCCCTCTGCCAGCTGGAAACCCTTCCCCCTGCTCCCAGCCCTCCCTGCCCTTGTCCCAAGCCCCTCCCCAGCTTTCCTGGAGCCCCTTCAGGCCCTGGAAGGTGCTCTCAGGTCTCCCTGGAGCCTTCTCTTCTCCAGGCTCAACACCCCAACTCTCCCAAAGTGCAACACAAGCACCTCTTTTCTTCTTCTTCTTTTTTTCATCCTCAGAAATTAGGTGTCTTAACTTCTTCCCATCCAGGACAGCAAACATGGAGGTGCAATACCCTCTTTCAAAGTAAAACCCTGTAACTCTCTCTGCACTGGCAACTCCCCAGGGATGAGCCAGCAGCTCCAGGCTTGGCTCATTCTCTCCTGGATTGCTTCATTGTTGGCTGATTCCTGGAACACTGGTGTGTTTATTCCGGACCATGCCCGAGCAGTGGCCTGGAGGACAACAGGGGCCAGAGCTCTGACCCAGGTCAGCAGTTTGGATGCAGTTTGTCAGCCAGGAAAGGCAGCAGGTTCACCCCTGTGGACAAGCAGAGGTGGTTCTTCTCACCCTCCTCGTATCTACTCCCAAAGGCTCAGCCTCCAGCAGGAAGAAGTGGCAGCTGCACAGGGGCTGGGAGCAGATCAACCCGCTTGCTGTGTGATTGGCTTCAGAAAACCCCTTCCTGAGCAGCAAAGTGGGTTGCAATGAAAAACGAGCTGCAGAAAGCTCCTCAACCCGTGGGCTGGGGCAAAGGGCTGGGGAGGAGTTTCTGGTGCTATTTTTTGGGTTGTAACTACCAAGCTTTTAACCCTTGGGGCCTCAGTTTCCCCTGCAGGAGTGCTACTGGTCCAGTTGCCCACCAGAGGTGTCCAGTGCAGTTTGAGATGCCCTTGGCCATCCTGGCAGGTCCCCAGCTCCCACCCACCAGGAGTGGAGGCTTCTTGTAGGTCATCTAAGAGGTCTCCTTGAAACCTTCTCTTCTCCAGCCTGGACGTGCCAACAAGAAGGGGGAGGTTGAGCAGCGTTTCCTTCCACAGCCCGGATAAATATTCCTGTGGTTTCCTTTTCTTCCTTTCCATTCTTGAATGGCAGAGAATCTCCCCTTGCCCAGCAATGCAGCTTGGAGGGCTGGCATGTTCCCTGCTCCCTGCTGGGCCTGAAGCTGTGCTGCAGATGTGCTCTGGGCTGGCTCCTTCAGGCTCCCAAATCCCCACCCAAGGACACAGGGCACGTTGGCTCACGGGGAAGCAGTCAGGGCAGCTCTTTCTCTTCCAAACCTTCTCCTCTCTGACTTCTCCCAGCCAAACCCCTGCTCCTGTGTCTCTACACCACAGATCCTCTTGGGCTTGGGCTTGTTTGTGCCCATGGATTGTCCCGTGGTGTAGGAATTATCACCCTGTACCCTAGTAAACCATTGCCATTTCATTTGTCTGTTTGTTTGTTTAATTGCAAAAGGTCCCAAGGCTGGGGAAGCAGGAGCTCTGCTGTGCCCTGTCTTCGCAGGGCATGTTTCAGCAGTTCTTGGCTGCTCCTGATGCTGAGGGTGGTGATCAACACCCCAGGGTCAAGTTGGAGGCCAAGGAACCAGTGGTGTCCCCCAGGGATCAATACTCAGTCTGGTCTCATTCAACATGTGCATCAGTGATCTGGACAAGGGGACAGAGTGTTGTCTCAGCAAGTTCACTGGTGACACCAAACTGGGAGAGGTGGTGACACTCCAGAGGGCTCTGCTGCCATCCAGAGACCTGGACAGGCTGGAGAACTGGGCAGAGAAGAACCTCATGAGGTTCTCGGCAGGTGTAGGGTCCTGCACCTGGGGAGGAAGAACCCCAGGCACCAGTACAGGTTAGGAGTCGAATTGCTGGAAAGCAGTTCCCAGGAGAAGGATCTGGGAGTCCTGGTAGATAGTAGATGATCCATGAGTCAGGAATGTGCCCTTGTGGCCAAGAGGGCCAGTGGAATCCTGGGCTGCATGAGGAAGAGTGTGGCCAGTAGGTGGAGAGAGGTCATTGTGCCCCTCTGCTCTGCCCTGGGGAGGCCACAGCTGGAGAACTGGGACCAGTTCTGGGCTCCCCAGCTCAAGAGAGACAGGGAACTGCTGGAGAGAGTCCAGGGGAGGGCAACAGAGATGGCTGGGGGGTTGGAGCATCTCCCTGGTGAGGAAAGGCTGAGAGAGCTGGGACTGCTCAGCCTGGAGAAGAGAAGGCTGAGGGGAGACCTTCTGAATGCCTGGCAGTATCTCAGGGTGGGTGCAGGAGGATGGAGCCAGACTCTGCTCAGCAGTGCCCAGGGACAGGACGAGGGGCAACGGGCACAAGCTGGAACATGGGAAGTGCCCCTGAAAGATGAGGGAAAACTTCTTGCCTGTGAGGGTGACAGAGCCCTGGGACAGGCTGCCCAGGGAGGGTGTGGAGTCCCCTTCTCTGCAGATATTCCAGCCCCTGGATGCAGCCCTGGGTGATGTGCTCTGGGTGATGCTGCTTCAGCAGAGAGTGGGACTGGATGGTCTCCAGAGGTCCCTTCCCACTCTGACCATTCTGTGATTCTGATGGAGGTGGATGCTGAGGGTGATGTGATCATCCCAGGGCAGAGGTGCTGGTCCCAGGTGACACAGACAAGCTGGGACTCTGAAGACTTGAAGTTCTGCTCTGCTGCAGCAGGCTGAGAGCTCTGCCTTGCAGGGACCAGAGCACCATTTGCTGGCCAGCAGTGTGTGGAGGTGGGTAATGGATGGAGTTAAAATCACTTGTTCGAGGTGGAAAACTTCAGACATGGATTCAAAAGCCACCTGAGGCTTCCCCAGCTCTCACTGCCCAGGCTGCTCTGCCTCGTGCAAGGAGCCTCCGTGGGATAACGTGCTCGGTGCTGCCCTGGGCCCCAAACGGAGCCAGCAACTCTCTTGCTCACGACAGAGCCCCCGTAGATGAAGTCAAGAAGGGCTGTCCGTGGTGTCCTGGGTTCCTTTCCACTTCATATTCCACCTGTTTGCTTCACTCACTTTTTCTTCTTCAATTCTTTCTCCTTTCACGGAATCAGGGAAGTGTCCGAGTTGGGAGGGACCTCTAGAGATCACCCAGTCCAAAGCAGGATCACCCAGAGCCCATCACCCAGGACTGCATCCATGGGGGTCTTGAGGACATCCAGAGAAGGATTTATTATTAATCTCTACATTTGCTGCCTGATTTCTCCCTCCTTTTCTATTGTTTCACTGTACCCAGGCTATGGGTCCTCTGGCTCGAAAGATGCTTTGGAATTGCAGCTTTGTGTGGACCAGGAGAGATGAGATGTTTGTTTGAAAGCCTCCATCACCTTCCAGGGCTTGAGTTAGCCCCTGGCATGTGCTGCTTTCCAGCATCCCCAACACGATGGGATCTGAGGGGGGTTCAGGATCTGCCACGTGTCACAGAACTGTGTCCATGGCCATTCGGTTGGGACGTGCCAAATTCACCTGAGGAATTCCAGCAGGGCTGTTGTTTCTGGGAGGGCTCAGTCCTGCAGCTTGCAGGGATATTGTTTTCCTCTGGATAGTCTGTATCCTGCATGATCTGGTGGGAAGAGAAGGCTGCATGGACTGGGGGGGACCCTGCAGTGGGATGTGCTCCTGGCCCCAAAGGGATGTGCTGGGGAACAGCCCCTTTCCATGCATTTCCCAGCCCCTGCACAGCTTTCTCACTCCAGCAAAATGAGCCATTTTCCTCCTGGAGCCTGGCAAACATTTAGTATTTTACATTTCTGGAAGAAAATAAACATCACATTTCTTGGTGGAAGGAGGCAGGGCAGGCCCCACATCATCCCCTGGGCATCCTCCTCCCGCTGTCCCTTCCCAGACAGGCTGCATGGGCAGAAACCATCCTGGTTCTACCTGCCCTGGCCCATCACAACCTCTTCCGTGGCCTCTGCTTGGTGGCCCTGCAGCAGTGGCAGGTTGTCATCTGCATCTCTTGGGACCTGCCAGCCCCTGGGATGCTCTTGCTGGGGTATGTACTGGAAACATTTAGGGCTTCAGCTGTCTCAGGTGACACCAGGCAGCTGTGTTTGTGCAGCAGAACCTGGGCTGCAGTGGGAGCTGGAATGCTCAGAGCACACAGAGGCAGGTGGACTCTTGCATTTTAGAGGATTTGATGAGCAAACTGAATCTCATCCCAGCAGCTCTACAGGGGGTTGAGGAAAGAAGCCTCTGGGTTGAAAACTATCCAGGGCCTCGTCCCTCACTGGCTCATTTCTCTGCACTTTCAGTCTCTCCCAGCCTCAGGAAAAGGGGGGTGGGAGACCCGAGGGGCAGGTCCAAGGGGGTGGGAATGGGGTGGTGGAGCCCACCCAGGCGTGATGGTGCTGGGAGATGTTCCTGCCTGGCAGCACCATGAGCTGCTGGAGCTGCCAGGGGCTCCTGGCTTTGTTCTGCTACCCCTGACTCCTGCATCCTCTGTTCCCAGAACATCCTCTGCAACTGCTCCCTTGAGGTCTGAGGAATCCAGGGCTCTCTGCAGCTGAGATTTCAGGGAAGGCCATTGGCACAGCAGGCTGTTAATCCCAGCTCTTTTCCAGTTTCATGGAAACAGGAATGCTGTAACTTCCTCTGGACGTGCCTGTCACTGTCCCACAAGAGCAACGTGTTGCCTTCTGTGCCTAAACATCCAGGATGTGACCCAGCTCAGAGCTGGGACACCTGGCTGTGGCACATCTCTGCTGGAGGGGACAGCAACAAGAGCTGTGTCCTTTTCTGGTCTAGAGGTAGAGAGGATTGATGCAACAAGGCCTGATGTGAGACCTTCTGGGAGGGAAGGTGAGAGTTGTTCCAATCCAGGTGGATCTTAGTCATTTGTTCCTAGATTTCACCTACTCACCCTCTGCTACCCACAGGTCTGCCAGCACCAGGAGGTGTGTGCCTCAGGCTGCCCAGGAGCATCTATGTGCAATTAGGGTGATCACAGCTCCAGAATGTCTGGCCCTCCCCATCTCTCTTGGATTCCTCTTCATTGCCACAGATAAACTTGTATTTAAAAAGTTGTCTGAAAGGGGCATCTCTTCCTCAGAATCTTGCTTCTTTTGGCTTCTGTGAGTCTGAGGCAAAGCTGCTGTGTCACAGAATCATAGAGTCACCAAGGTTGGAAAGGACCTTTAAGGTCATCCAGTTCCAACCCCCCTGCCATGAGCAGGGAACCCACCACCAGACCAGGCTGCACAAAATCTCATCCAACCTGGCCTTAAGAACCTCCAAGGATGGGGCATCAACAACCTCCCTGGGCAACCCATCCCAGCTCCTCACCACCCTTGTCCTTGCTCTGGGGATGGACAAAGCTCCAGCCCCTCTCCCTCTGTTCCCCCCTGGCCCTGGGACACCTCTCACCAGCCCTCCCACCCTCCCATCTCATCTCCAGCTCCCTCTGCCAGCTGGAAACCCTTCCCCCTGCTCCCAGCCCTCCCTGCCCTTGTCCCAAGCCCCTCCCCAGCTTTCCTGGAGCCCCTTCAGGCCCTGGAAGGTGCTCTCAGGTCTCCCTGGAGCCTTCTCTTCTCCAGGCTCAACACCCCAACTCTCCCAGCCTGGCTCCAGAGCAGAGCTGCTCCAGCCCTCCCAGCATCTCCGGGGCCTCCTCTGGCCTCTCTCCAACAGCTCCGTGTCCTCCCTGTGCTGGGGACCCCAGAGCTGGACTCAGCAATCGGGACAGATGAGCACAGACTCCCCAAAACTCTCTGGTGCCGTTTGGATCCATCCAGTCATCACTGGGTAGTTAGGTCACAGCACTGGGAGAAGCAGGAGATGGGAAGGGTGGGAAGGGAAACGTTTTCCAGCAGCAGGTACAACTGCAGGGCTGCAACAGCAAGTTCAGCTGAGGAATAGAAGGAGGGAGTGTCTATTTTTCACTCAAATTTGCTCAGAAATTGATAACCAGTGTGCACAGCTCGGAACCATCTCAGGGTCTGGTCTCTTTAACAAATGACAGTTTAACTAGAAAAGTGAGGTGAGAGGGATTAAAATGTTCTGGCAGCCTTTATCAGCACCCTCTGAAAGCACTTCTGTCCTTCAGGGCCCCCAGAGCAACAGATTAGGAGGGAGCTGGGAATATGCTCAACGATGCAGTGTCAGCTCTTATCAGATGCAGAGGATAAAGGATGTTGCTCACTCCTCACATTAATTTCAGAGCCTTCACCAACGAGCTCCTGCACAACTTCCTTCAAAGTTCATTAAACCCCGGAGATGAATTCCCTATCTCATGAGCAACCATCGCTCAACCTGTCTCCAAACACAGCAGTGACTTCCTGATTCGTTCTGCTCCCTTTGCCTGGGACCTTCCAGTGAGATACAAGTGGAGGAGCAGAGGGGAAGGCACAGGTGGAAATCAGGAGGGAAAAGGATTCCAGTTTGGCAACGGGGGGGGGGGTGGAATTTCGTGCCTCCAAGTGCAAGGGGGTCACCCCTTCTTCCCACAGGAGGGTGAGTGGATTCTGAGGGACACCTCTTTACTTTAATGAGGTGATAATGAGCTTAAAACTCTTCAGAGGTGGACTTGGCAGCCTGCTGGGTCAGAGGGCAGCCTTGGTCATCTTAAAGGTCTTTTCCACCCCAAAGCAATGGGTTGGTTCTGTGAGGAAGCCCCAGCAAACCCTGTCTCTTGTGCATTCAGGCAGCTGCCACCTCCCTCCTGCCACAGAACCACAGAACCATGGAATTTGGGGGTTGGAAGGGACCTTCCAGGCGGTAGCAGGGCCCTCCATCCCTCAAGGTGCCTGCCTCAGTTTCCCTCTGTGATTCAGCTCCTTTTTGTCTCTCAGTTTTGTAGGCCAGGCCCGGAGTGGAAAGGTTCCCACGAGAAAGGAGATGGCCCAGCAAGTGCTGAGCTGGTAACAACCTTGAAAGGCACAATCAGAGGCCAAGCTGATGTTCACAGCACCAGCTGCTCTCCGGTGTTGAAGAACACAGAGCCCAGCCCAGCCTGAAACGGAGCTAAAATAGTAACAGATAAACAAAGGAGGTTGCTTGGGGAGAACAAGCCCTTCGTTGGATTTTTTTTCCCCTCTGTTTTCCTTTCATTCTCCAGTGAGAGATGCTGGATCTGGCTAATGGTTACTGACAACAGACAATCCTCTGCATTCTACAAGAGCCTGGTCCCATTTTTGACTGGGGGCACTTCCCAGGCACGTTCCCAGGAGGTTGCTGGACCTTCTCTCTTCCAGCAGGGACACCTGCCAGAAAGGCTGACAATTATGACCCACCCAGGGATACCAGCTGTGGCCTGGCAAGGGTGAGAGACATGAACTCTTTCACTGTCTTTATTAGTAAACTTAACATGAAGTCAGCTCCATCATGAAGTTGAAGACTGTAGAATCCTTTAAGATTGACAAGTCATGTTCTAGCTCATGTACAGGGTTTGATAATAAGGAAGTTGCTGGCATTTTAATGGTTTGATCTAACTGGAAGTAGTAAAATTCACTGCTAAGATCTCCTTTGCATTCCAGCTTCAGCTTCTGGTCTGATCTCCCAGTTTCCCTGCAGTTCTGCTGTACTTGTGCCTTCCAACCCCAACCTTAAATGCAATAAATCTTGATCTGTGCAGACACATCTTGTCTGTCGTTCTGTCCATGACAAAGCCCATCCAGTTCCAACCCCCTGCATGGGCAGGGCCACCTCCCAGCAGCCCAGGCTGCTCCAAGCCCCATCCAACCTGCCCTTCAACACTGCCAGGGATGGGGCAGCCACAGCTTCCCTGGGCAACCTGGGCCAGGCTCTCCCCACCCTCACAGCCCAGAATTTCTCCCTCACATCTCAGCTCCAGCTCCCTCTGCCAGCTGGAAACCCTTCCCCCTGCTCCCAGCCCTCCCTGCCCTTGTCCCAAGCCCCTCCCCAGCTTTCCTGGAGCCCCTTCAGGCACTGGAAGGTGCTCTCAGGTCTCCCTGGAGCCTTCTCTTCTCCAGGCTGGCCGTGCTCCTGGGCAGGGAGGTCACCCCAGAGAAGTCTCCAACCCATGGAAGGGCTGGTTGTTCTTCAATGCACACCTTCTTAATTCTTTGGGCTTTTTTTATTTATTTTTTTTTATGCTGCAAGTATTTTGAGATTCAGCTGAACGAGCCAGGTCTGTAAATGGCAGCTCCTCTGTGACCTGCAGTGTCACAGCTCTGCAAGGAAATGTTGACCCAAGCAACTAGGACTGCAGTGCAAGTACCTCTTGAAAAGGGCAGCCAAATGCCACCCTGCCCTTCAGAGCAGGAAAAGAAGAAGGGCATCATGGGGTAAAGACCTTTCAGGGATGTTTCCCTTGGTCTTGGTCTGGTGGTGCAGTTGCTGCTTGCAAGTAAAGCCCACCCAAGCAAGCAGTAGAGCTTCACGGGCTCTGAGATCTTGCTTTCTTGGTTCCTTTTGTCTGAAAAAAAACCACCACACCACCATTTTGGAAAGCACAGGAATCTTCTGCCTCTCCCTGCCATGCCCCAGGCAGGCCTGAAGTGCTGGTGGGTCACGGATCCAAGCCAGGAGCAAAGCCAACCATCAGACACCAGCGGTGATTCCTGCAGGACAGTCTGATCTTGGTGATCTCCCGCCTGGGTAACGCAGCTGCCCCTGCTCTGCTTCTGAGCTCACCAAGCACCAGGGGGTGGCTCCAGCTGTTTCTGTGATTGCAGAAAGCCTGGGACTCCCAATTTAGAGACTCTGTAGAAAGTAAAAACTGGGGGTGAGACCTACTGTGCAGAGGAGAATCATCTGTGCCCCTTCTTTAACTGGGTGCCACCAGATGGTTGGGCTCGGTGATCCCAAGGGTCTTTTCCAACCTGGAGAGTTCTGTGATTCCAAGATATGGCCACACATGTATGTGTCCCAGGAGGTCTCTCCAACAGTTTCTGCATGGGTCTAGGAGGAGGCTCCATGGTGACCTTAAAGCAACTTGGCAATATCTGAAGGGAGTCTACAAGAAAGCTGGGGTGGGGCTTCTTACACAGGAGTGTAGTGAGAGGAGAAGGGGTGATGGTCTGAGGCTTAAAGAGGGGAGATTCAGGTTGGACATCAGGAAAAAGTTCTCTCCTGTGAGGGTGGGGAGAGCCTGGCCCAGGTTGCCCAGGGAAGCTGTGGCTGCCCCATCCCTGGCAGTGTTGAAGGGCAGGTTGGATGGGGCTTGGAGCAGCCTGGGCTGCTGGGAGGTGTCCCTGCCCATGCAGGGGGTTGGAACTAGATGGTCTTGAAGGTCCCTTCCCACCCAAACCATTCCATGGTTCTATGACTCTATTCCCCTCCACACTCCTTACCTTAAGCTACAAACATCAGGGGTGTTGGGTGGGTGGACCCATCACCATCTTTGTCCCTCTTCCCAAGCCTGTTTGGACCAACCCTATTTCTGGGTGGCTCTAGGTCCTCGTCTGGGTCCTGCTCCTCCCCTGCTCTCCCCACTTGCTGCCTCTGCTGCTCCTTCAGGGTTCATGGATGGAAGCCAGGGGGTCACTGTGCACAGACCTGCTCCCCGTGCAGCCCCAGCCCATCTCCTCCAGCCTCCTCCCCAGCACAACCTGTGCCAGGGCACAGCAACTGCAGGATGATTGTTGGTGTCACTGGCTTGTCCTGGTAAAGAAAGCCTCAGATCTTTCACGAGCTCTTTTTGGGGGAACCCCAGTCTTAGCAGAGCCTGTTGTGACAGGACAAGGGGTGATGGTTTTAAACTAAGAGAGGGGAGAGTCAGAGGAGATCTAAGGGAGACATTTTTTACTCTGAGGGTGGTGAGACACTGGGACAGGCTGCCCAGAGAGGTGGGAGATGCCCCATCCCTGCAAACATTCCAGGCCAGGTTGGATGGGGCTCTGAGCAACCTGATCTAGTTGGAGATCTGCACATGGTGGGTCTTAAGAGCTTCATACACATTTTTGGCCTAAGAAAAGAGTTGGCTGCTCTTACAGCTACCCTGCCACTTGGGACAAGATGATGGGTATTTGCATTTCCCCTTCCCAAAACCTCCCACCCATGGAGCCAGGGCTCTGCAGGCTGCTCAGGCACTTCATCACAGCTGAAGGGCTTTTTTTCCTGCTCCTCCACCTTTTCCTCAGCTGATAACTTTTTCTCCTCAAAATACCTGATCTCCCCTCCTCCTCACAGCTGCTCTGCAGGAGGGGTCACTGCCCCATCCCCCTTCCCACAGGGCAGAGTTTTCCTCCCTCCCTTCTCTCTCTCTCTCAAATCCCAACATTATTGATTTCATAGAATCACTGAGGTTGGAAAAGACCTTTCAGATCATGGAGTCCAACCATTAACCCTGCCCTACCAACTCCAGCACTGAGCTGTGTCTCCAAGTGCCACATCTAGGCAACTTTTAAACACCTCCAGGGATGGTGACTCAACCCTGGGCAGCCTGTTCCAAGGTCTGACAACCCTTCCAGTGAAAAAGTTCTTCCTAACGTCTAGTCTAAACCTCCCCTGGTGCAGCCTGAGGCCATTTCCTCTTGTTCTATCACCAGAGACCAGCACCTACCTCTTCACAACCTCTTTTCAGGTAGTTGTAGAGGGCAATGAGGTCTCCCCTCAGCCTCCTCTTCTCCAAACTAAACATCCCCAGTTCCCTCAGCTGTTTCTCACATGGCTTGTTCTCTAGACCCTTCCCCAGCTTGGTGGCTCTTCTCTGGACCTGCTCCAGCTCCTCAATGTCCTCTCTGCAGTGAGGGGCCCAGAACTGCCCCCAGGGCTCAAGGTGCAGCCTCATCAAGGCTGAGCAGAGGGGCAGGATCACCTCCCTGCTCCTGCTGGCCACACTATTCCTGATGCAGGCCAGGATGCTGTTGGCCTTCTTGGCCACCTGGGCACACACTGGCTCCTGCTCAGCCCCCCATCAATCAGCACCCCCAGTTCTCTTTCTGCTGGGCACTTCCCAGCCTCTCCTCCCCAAGCCTGGAGCTTTGCCTGGGCTGGTTGTGGGTGCAGGACCCAACACTTGGCCTCATTGAACTTCAGACAACTCACAAATTCAGGGCACTTCTCCAACCTGCTGTGAATGATTTGAATCCTACCCCTGCCCCTGCAGCACCCGCCACCACGGGCAGGAATTTTATTAGCTCCTCTTTCTCTCCTCATCCAAGCCGTTAATTAAAATATTGATTAGTACCAGAGACAGGGCAGAACCTGGGGAGATTCTGCTAGAGAAATCCTTCTGGGTAGGCAGGAAACTACCTGTAACCCCTGGAAATGAAGCTTTCCCATTAAACCTGCTCTTTCCCTGTCTTTTTTTCTCTCCTCTCTGCATGTTAACTTCACTCAGCTGAGAATTAGTTCATGAGAAGATGGTGGGGTCGGGTCAAAATCCTTCCCTGAGCCAAGAGGTAGCCCAGTTCCCCCAGATGGGCCTGCTGGAAGGAGAAACCCAACGTTGGCTGTGACCTGTCTGTGACCCCCTGGGGGGTTGTTAGCCAAGTCATAGAATCTTAGGGGTTGGAAGGGACCTCGAAAGATCATCTAGTCCAACCCCCCCTGCCAGAGCAGGGTCACCCAGAGCACATCACACAGGATCCAGGTGGGTTTTGAATGTCTCCAGTGAAGGAGACTCCACAACCTCTCTGGGCAGCCTGTCCCAGGGCTCTGTCACTCTCACAGTAAAAAAAATTTTTCGTATATTCACCTTGAACCTCCTATGCTCCAATTTCCACCCATTACCCCTTGTCCTATCACTGGTCATCACTGAGAAGAGCCTAACTCCATCTCCCTGACACTCACCCCTTACGTATTTGTAAACATTGATGAGGTCCCCCCTCAGTCTCCTTTTCTCCAAGCTCAAGAGACCCAGCTCCCTCAGCCTTTCCTCATCAGGGAGATGTTCCACTCCCTTCATCATCTCTGTGGCTCTGCCCTGGACTCTCTCCAGCAGCTCCTTGTCCTTCCTGAACTGAGGGGCCCAGAACTGGACACAACACTCCAGATGCGGCCTCACCAATGCAGAATAAAGAGGTAGGAGAACCTCTCTTGACCTACTAACCACCCCCTTTCTAATCCACCCCAGGAGGCCATTGGCCTTCTTGGCCACAAGGGCACATTGCTGGCTCATGGTCATCCTCCTGTCCACCAGGACCCCCAGGTCCCTTTCTCCTACACTGCTCTCCAGCAGCTCAGCCCCCAACCTGTACTGGTGCATGGTGTTTTTCTTCCCCAAATGCAGAACTCTACACTTGCTCTTGTTGAATTTCATCATGTTTCTCCCCACCCAACTCTCCAGTGACCGTAGATGGATCAGCAGCTGCTGCAGCATCTGCCTGGTGCTCAGGGCTGAGCTGGGTCTGGATCTGCTCGTTGTCTCCATTTCTCCTTTCCAAGGTCCTCCAGGAACCCCCAACCTCTCTGAATCGTGGGCTCAAGTCATCGTCATTCAGGGATTCCTTGGCTGGTATTTTCAGTCTCCTCGTGGGAACTTCCCAGACTTTCCTAAACTGAGCGTTCCTGCCTTCTGTGTGAGCACAGATGAATCCTTTGCCTTCCTCTTCCCCAGCCTGGGGGCTGGATTTCTGTCTCACTCCTTGGCTGTGACCAGGCACAGGGATTCTCCACATTTTTTGCTGCAGACTGGGTCTCTGCCATGAGCATTTCCTGGGAGCTGAGGCCGGGTTGCTGGAGGCAGTTGGAGTGAATTTTAAGAGAAGCATTCAGTGGGTTTTGATACAGATAGAGTGTTGGCTGTCTGCAAGCAGTCACCAAACCCACGTGGGATCATCTCTCTCCCCTCTGCTGAAAAACCTGCTCCCTGAACAGCAGCAGAGAGCCAGAAGGAACCTTTTGGGCTTTGATTGCAGCAGAGAGGTGACCAGGAGCAGCCCAGGGAGAGATCTGGCTGAGATCAGAAGACCAAGGGGATGTTGGGTTATTTTAAGAGCTTTGGCTTTGCTCTTTTCCAGTAAAAATGGGCATTGTGCTTAGTTAGGAAGTAGCTCTCAGCTCCATAAATGCCTTGGATCCTTCCTCACTCTGATTCACTGAACCTTTGGCAAACTCTGCTGATGTTTTTCTTCTCCAGCCTGCAAAGATTTGAACCACCAGTGAATACTCACTGGTGGAGGGTTGCAGCCCAGCAGCTGGTCTGTCTAGTGGGAAGGGGTTAAAATGCCAGGAACTGCACCAGTGCAGTTGTTTACAAGAGCCAATGGGTTGAAAACCCTCATGGAGATGGAGGTTTGGAGCCTGGGTTCCTCTGCCCCAAGCAAGGGCTCTAATCATGGGGCAACTGGATGGAAGAACAGGTTCTGTGATCCCCTCAGGCCTCCTTGGTAATTAACTCTGCTGCTTTCAAGCAGCTCCCAGTACTGCAGCTTGGATTCTGCAAGCCCCAGTTTGAGGTGCTGGTGGCCATCCCTGCCTTGTGTGAGACTGTGAGGAGGGGGACAAAACCAGAACCCCAGAATGGTTTGGGTTGGAAGGGACCTTCAAGATCATCCGGTTCCAACCCCCTGCATGGGCAGGGACACCTCCCAGCAGCCCAGGCTGCTCCAAGCCCCATCCAACCTGCCCTTCAACACTGCCAGGGATGGGGCAGCCACAGCTTCCCAGTCATGGAATGTCTCTTCCAGGCTCTCTCTGGTTCCTTCATCCATCTCTGAAAGTGCAACACTCATCTAGACACAGCTGGGACTTCCTCAGGGCTGGCCAGAGCAGGAGAGTGATGATGCTCTGGGGAGCAGTTTCACCCCTCAAAGCCCCATCAACTGGGAGAAGCCACAACACTGGAGCGTGTCTGTGCCAGGACGAGACCTGTGTGCCCAGAGCACCACTGGGCTGGGCTGGAGCTGAGCAGATGGTAGAAATGGGATGAGAGAGGGTGTGGGGATCAGCACAGCACTGGGCAGAGCTGCACACTCAAAGAAAAGAAGATAAAGAAGAATCTGAAGAGTTTCCAAGGATTCTTCACTGTGAGGGTGGGGAGAGCCTGGCCCAGGTTGCCCAGAGAAGCTGTGGCTGCCCCATCCCTGGCAGTGTTGAAGGGCAGGTTGGATGGGGCTTGGAGCAGCCTGGGCTGCTGGGAGGTGTCCCTGCCCATGCAGGGGGGTTGGGACTAGATGATCTTTTAGGTCCCTTCCAACTCAAACCAGTCTGGGATTCTACAGTTCCTCTGCTGGAGGGGTGACGAGGAAGGGAAGAACTGAAGCTCATGGATTGCCTGAGAAAAAACCTCTATATCCGATGTGACAGGGGCTTTCCAACTGGAAAAATGGGTGTAGAGCCCTGAACCCAGCAGTGAGCCCAGGCCATGCTGGGATTCAGCTGGCCAGGCCATTCCCTGGGTTGCTTCTGCAACCATCAGGAGCCCAGCAGACCTGGCCATGGCTCCAGCTGGGTGCTGAGGGCTGGTGCATCCTGCCTGCCCTCCAGATCCACAGGAGGTAATTGAACTCTGTTTAGTTTTGCTTGATGCTGTTTGTGAACAAACTGACCAGACAAATTACTGTATTAGGGCTTTTTTTTTTCCTCCCCCACCCCCTCTCTCTTTTTTTTTTCCTCCTCCTCTCTGCAAGCAGCATCAGTGCTTTAGTTGTTGTGAGGATTAAGAAGCAGCTGCCACAATCTGGAGAGGCTTTCAGAAAGGCTGCACAGTCATTCTTGGAGGGTGTCCCTCTGGTTTAGAACAGAAGCCTGGGGCTGGGCTGTCTGCTCTGCAGGAATGGTCTCTTCCACATCCCTGAGCCTGTCCCCAGCCCTGCCCAGCTTCCCAGCATGGAAAAGCCAGCAGCACGGGAGGAGCAAAGAGTTGGCAGCAGCTCTACAGAGCAAAACACAGAGCCCAGGAGTCCTTGGACCTGGATGGTGTCCACCAGCCAGGCTGTGCTGCTCCAGTGCTTGAGCATGGTCTGGTCCCCATCTGAAGTCAGCTGTCCTGATAGCAGGGAGGTGCAGCCTCTCTGACTTGATAAAATCATTCTGCAACCCCAGCCAGGAATGTTCAGAATCCCAGACTGGTTTGGGTTGGAAGGGACCTTCAAGACCATCCAGTCCCACCCCTGCATGGGCAGGGACACCTCCCAGCAGCCCAGGCTGCTCCAAGCCCCATCCAACCTGCCCTTCAACACTGCCAGGGATGGGGCAGCCACAGCTTCCCTGGGCAACCTGGGCCAGGCTCTCCCCACCCTTAACACTGAAGAATTCCTGCCTAATGTCCCACCTCAATCTACTGCTGGCAAAGCACATTGCAGCTCTCAGCTTCAACCACCACACAAACCCAATTGTGTTGTTGTTAGTTTGTGGCGGTTTGGAAAGTACCCTGGGGTGACTTGAGGTCGGGCTGAAGGAGGCAGGAAACCTTCTGCAAGCCAAGGACTTGTGCTTAGCTAGGAAAGAACCTTCTTCTCCACCGGATGCAGCAGGGATGCCACAAATCCATGGGCTTCCAAGAGCTGGAGCAACCACCAGGAACACTATGGCTCATCTTTTCTCTACTCACAGAATCATTTGGGTTGGGAAAGCCCTTTCAGATCCTCCAGCCCAACCCTTCCCCCAGCCCTGCCAAGGCCACCCCTGCCCCGTGTCCCTCAGCACCATCTCCAGGGCTTGGAAACCCCTCCAGGGATGGGGACTCCCCCCTGCCCTGGGCAACCTGGGCCAGGCCCTGACAACCCTTGCCAGGAAGGAATTGTTCCCCAGATCCAACCTCAACCTCCCCTGGCACAACCTGAGGCTGTTTCCTCCCATCCAAAGAACCTCATTCCGATTCCCTGTTTTAGAGCCAGATGCTACCTCCTCATGGCTTGAAAATGAAAAATAATGCAAATCTCCCCCAGATTTGGCTTTCTGAGGCACGTGGGGGGGAGCTGTGCTGCTTGTCCTTCCATGAATGGGTCCACCCACCCCTCTTCAGCATCCACACCCATGTCTGAAACCTTCTGCTAAGCCAGAAGTCACTTCTGCATGTAGGTACCTGTGCATGGAGCTGTAGACTCTCTTGACCATCTCAATGAACAAAATGCACTGTAGAAAAATATGCCAAAAAACCCCAACAACCCTAAAAAAAAGCAAGTTGTTCATCTCTTTACTCTGAGGTGTGTTCATTTGGCCCCTCAAAATGGCTGGGCAAAGAATCTGAGGAAACATCTTAGCCAGCCACTTAACCCCTGGCCTTTCCAGCCCTCTTCTCTGCATGCCCCAGACCTCACCATGGGACTAGTTACCAGGGGGTGAGGAGTTAATGAGTTTTCTCCACCCTGGTTTTGTGCTGTCTTGGGGGTTTTTTGGGTTGTTTTCTTTTCCTTCTGCCTCTTCTGGCTGAACTTGGGGAGGTTTTGGTCTCTCTGCTGAACTCCCTTCTGGAGCCAAAAATGACAAGTGACCCAAGGCTCTGTGGTTGCAGGCTGGTGGGGTGAGACCAGCAACACAATCTGTGCTTTTTTGGTGGCAAGGAGCCCCCGAGATGGGAAGAATGCAGAAAATAGAGGCAGCTGCACCAAAATGACACCAGACTTGACTTTCAACCCATAATTACAGCTGCGTCTGCCAGTAGCCCCTGCAAGGAGCACAGCAGGGCTGTCTGGCTCTGTGGTCAAGTGGCTTAACCTCAGGCTCTTCCAAGTCTGCAGGAGAGCTGGGTTCAACCACCCTTTCTGGTCCTGAAGCCCTGGAAGAAGTTCTGCCTCTCCCAACCTGGAAAAAGGGAAGGATCCTGAACCACTCCCAGGCTTCATTCAGCTCCTGTGAGAAGTTCTGGTAAAAGTAAAGGGAGAATTATTATTGTTGCTGCAAAATGTGGCCATGCTGCCCAAGTGCTGCAAGCCTGTGGGTGCTGGAGTTTCTTCTCATGGCTGGAACTGTGGTTCCTTTTGATGCTCTCCCCTCCCCAGCATCCTCATCCCTGTTCCTTGCCTCCCCAGCAGCATCCCTGCAGCAGCTGGGGGAAGCACATGAGCTGGTCCTTGTCATGGTCCACAGCCTGGGACAAAACTCCCATCAGTGTCAGCTGGAGCTGGATGAAGCCTTCAAGGAAGAGAGACCATCTAACAGCAGCAGAGCAGAAGGAACAAGCAGAGCTGACATTCTGGGGGCAAGGACAGACCATCATTCATGGAGATGTATGGATTCTGTACAGAACCATTTCGTACAAATGATTTATTTATAAAAAACCCCACAAGCAAACAACCCCAAAAGGTTTCAGCTGTGTGGTCAAGCTCAGTGCTGGCAAGACTGTCAGCAGGAGCAAATGTTTTGGAGGACAGAAACCCAGAAGATTGCAGGGTCCAAAGGTTATGGGGTGTGGATTAATCCACGTGAAGGAGGAAGCTGCACCGTGGGGGTGGAGGAGGCAGGGGTAGAACAGCAGGTGGACAGACTCCCCTGGCAGCACAGGAGCAGCACATCCCACCCAGAGGATTAGGAAGCAGCCACACTGTCCTTCACTCCAAAGATCCATCCTTCACAGCTCAGGTGTGGGATGATTCACACAGCTTCACCTCCCCGGCCAGGGATGACAACTCATATTGTTGGTGTCACACTTTGGATTCGGGGCTCTTGATGGAGTTTCCTGCCAGTTTCTCCTTCTCTGGGTCTCCCTTTGTCTCTGCTGTGCTCCTGGCCTCCCTCTCCTGCCGCCTCAGGATCACATACACAGCCACGAAGCACAGGAAAGCTCCAACCTCAAAGAAGAACTGGAGACCAAGATACCTGTGGTGTGGAAACACAATGAATCAGGGAAGCAAGAACCCTGCTGTGAGCACCAACACCCAGTGTCCCCAGGCACCCAGCAGATTCTGAGCTATCCCTCCCTCCCTGCCCTTGTCCCAAGCCCCTCCCCAGCTTTCCTGGAGCCCCTTCAGGCCCTGGAAGGTGCTCTCAGGTCTCCCTGGAGCCTTCTCTTCTCCAGGCTGAACACCCCAACTCTCCCAGCCTGGCTCCAGAGCAGAGCTGCTCCAGCCCTCCCAGCATCTCCGGGGCCTCCTCTGGCCTCTCTCCAACAGCTCCGTGTCCTTCCTGTGCTGGGGACCCCAGAGCTGTTCCCAGCCCTGCAGGGGGGTCTCAGCAGAGCAGAGCAGAGGGGACAATCCCCTCCCTGGCCCTGCTGCTCACGCTGCTGGTGACACAGCCCAGGACACGGGTGGCAATGCAGGGATCGATGCTGGAAGTGTATTTCTGTGCTGTACAGCACCAAGTAAGCATGGTCCTTGGCGTGCTTTTGGCTTGTGCCAACGACCAGATGACCTTCAGGGATCCCTTCCCACCCAGACAACTCTGTGACTTCCCTGCAAACCACTCCTGAGCTCCGCTGGGAGTCAGCACTGGCCAGGGGGGAGGCGAGTGTCCCTGTTGGGTTACCAGGGAATATACAACAGCTTCTCCCAGGCTGGGGGTGGCCTGGTGCCACCTTCCCCCTGGGTTTCCCTCCACACCCCCAGCCCTACCTTTGCCTGAAGAGGTTGTTGTCATAGTATCTGCAGGCTGCCTTCCTGTCACACTTCTTCTCCCAGAGGATGCAGGTGGTGTCGATGGCGCTGCCGTACAACACAGGTCCTGGCATCCAGGCTGGAAGCAGAGGGATCAGAGGAGGCTTTGTTATGTGACAGGAGCACCTCTGCCAGGACAGCCCCACCCCTGCTTACTTTCCCATGTGCTAAGAAGGAGGAAAGTGGCTGGAGATGGTCTTTGCTGTGGCCAGCGAAGCCACGGGTGCTGCTCAGCACGTCAGGGCTGCTGTGTGTTTGCATCCCACCCAGATGCAAGAAGGTCCCTCTTTGTCAGTGCTCTCACTCCAGGAATGATCCTCAGCACCTTCATGGACCACACTCCTGCCCACAACTGCAGTGGCACTTCCTGAGAGGGGTGAAATGAATTTTCACCATAAAAATGCCCAAACCACTAGCGGGATCACAGGATCCTTTTGCAGCCCCCTTGATGTGCTGGAGGTAAACATGGGAGTGTCTGCACACAGCCAAGGGTTGTCCTCCTGGATCCAGACCCGTTCCTTGCCCTGTCCTCTCCCCACCACGTGCAGGAAGGCATTTCACCACCTCTTAATTTACCTAGAACTCTCAGCAGCATGAACTGAATCCCAACAGCAAACGATTTGTCTTCAGGCTGGATGCTCCTGAAAAACAAAATGGAAGGTGTGTCCTCTGGCATTCCCACAGGGAGGGATGTTTCCCTCCCTGATGTCCTCACATGAAGCCTTACCCAAAAATTCATCCTTCATGGAATGGTCAGAGTGGGAAGGGACCTCTGGAGACCATCCAGTCCCACTCCCCTGCTGAAGCAGCATCACCCAGAGCACATCACCCAGGGCTGCATCCAGGGGCTGGAATATCTGCAGAGAAGGGGACTCCACACCCTCCCTGGGCAGCCTGGCCCAGGGCTCTGTCACCCTCACAGGCAAGAAGTTTTCCCTCATCTTTCAGGGGCACTTCCCATGTTCCAGCTTGTGCCCGTTGCCCCTCGTCCTGTCCCTGGGCACTGCTGAGCAGAGTCTGGCTCCATCCTCCTGCACCCACCCTGAGATACTGCCAGGCATTCAGAAGGTCTCCCCTCAGCCTTCTCTTCTCCAGGCTGAGCAGTCCCAGCTCTCTCAGCCTTTCCTCATCAGGGAGATGCTCCAACCCCCCAACCATCTCTGTTCCCCTCCCCTGGACTCTCTCCAGCAGTTCCCTGTCTCTCTTGACCTGGGGAGCCCAGAACTGGTCCCAGTTCTCCAGCTGTGGCCTCCCCAGGGCAGAGCAGAGGGGCACAATGACCTCTCTCCACCTACTGGCCACACTCTTCCTCATGCAGCCCAGGATTCCACTGGCCCTCTTGGCCACAAGGACACATTCCTGACTCATGGATCATCTACTATCTACCAGGACTCCCAGATCCTTCTCCTGGGAACTGCTTTCCAGCAGGTCCACCCCTAACCTGTACTGGTGCCTGGGGTTCTTCCTCCCCAGGTGCAGGACCCTACACCTGCCCTTGTTGAACCTCATGAGGTTCCTCTCTTCTCAGCTTCAACCCAACCACCAAGGACATCAGGCAGTCCCCATTTAAATCACCAAAAATGATGTTTCATTTATCAGGGCTGGCAGGTGACCCCAGCCCTTCCCTGGCCTGGAAACTTCCCAAACTCTGCAGGAGGGAGAGGGAGGAGCCCAGCAAAACGTTCTTGGCTTTCAATTTCAAGAATCCCTGTGAGTAACAGCACAACCAGAAAGCAGCAGAGCTGCTGGCTCTGCCAGACACAAGCAACACGAGGGCTGCTCTTTCACAGACTCAGAGAACCATTCAGGTTGGAAAAGCCCCTTGGGATCACCCAGTCCAACCATCATCCCTGCTCTACAAAGTTCTCCCCTAAACCACATCCACCAGCACCACATCCCAACCACCCTTCAACACACCCAGGGATGGTGACTCCACCACCTCCCTGGGCAGCCTGTTCCAGGGTCTGACCACTCTTGCTGTGAAAAATCCTTCCTCATGTCCAGTCTGAACCTGCCCTGGTGCAGCTTGAAGCCCTTCCCTCTTGTTCTGTCACTGATCACCTGTGAGAAGAGACCAGCACCAGCCTCTCCACAATGACCTGTCAGGTGGTTGCAGAGACTGATGAGGTCTCCCCTCAGCCTCCTCTTCCTCAAACTAAACATTCCCAGCTCTTTCAAGGGTTCTTCATCAGATTGATTCTCCAGGCCCTTCCCCAGCTTCATTGCCTCCTCTGTCCTCGCTCCAGCACCTCGAGATCTCTCTGGAATTGAGGTGCCCAAAACTGGACACAACACCCCAGGTGTGGCCTCACCAGTGCTGAGCACAGGGGGACAATCACCTCTCTGCTTCTGCTGGCCACACTATTTCTAAGACAAGCCAGGATGCCATGGGCTCTCCTGGCCACCTGGGCACACACTGGCTCTTGTTCAGCCTCTGGTCAGTGAGAACCCCCAGGTCCTTTCCTGCCAGACACTCTCCAGCCACACTTCCCCAAGCCTGGGGTTGCTGTGGCCCAAGTACAGGACCCAGCACTTGGCCTTGTTGAAGCCCAGACCATGGACCCAACCATCTAATCTATCCAAGTCTCTCTGCAGAGCCTCCCTGTCCTCATGCAGATCAACACTCCTGCCCAGCTTGGTGTCATCTGCAAACTCACTGATGATACCCTCTGTGTCCTCAGCAAGATCATCAATAAAGATGTTAAACAGAAACGGTCCCAGCACTGAGCCCTGAGGAACCACCACTTGTGACTGGCCCCAGCTGGACTTGACTCCATTGACTCTTTGGGCCTGACTGTCCAGCCAGTGCTTGATCCAACAGATCCTGTGCTCATCCAGGCCACGAGCAGCCCATTTTTTTTATGACAGATCTCTGGGGAACCGTGTCAAATGCTTTTTGGAGGTCCAGACAGACAAGACCCACAGCCTTTCCCTCGTCCAGCAGTCGGGTCATCAGGTTATAAAAGATCATCAGGTTTGGTTCTTTGTAACTGAAAAGGGGATTGACACATGGAGGAAGTGGCTCTTTGAGGTGGTGCATGATTTAGTGGCACCCCAGTTTTTTTATGAAGTCAAGATATCAGGCTGTGCTTCCTGCTGGGATCACCCATGGGAGAGGACTGGGTGGCAGAGGACCCCCTCAGGGAGATCCCACCCCAGAGGACTCAGCTTCTCTCTCCTCTCTGAATGCCCAGGGTGGGTGGGACATTTTAATGGCATTAAAAGTGATTTAATGATGCTTGGGGGTGGACGTAAAAGCAGGTTTTAACCACAGCTTTTCATAGAATCATAGAATCATAGAATCGTAGGGGTTGGAAGGGACCTCGAAAGATCATCTAGTCCAACCCCCCCTGCCAGAGCAGGGTCACCCAGAGCACATCACACAGGAACGTGTCCAGGGGGGTTTTGAATGTCTCCAGAGAAGGAGACTCCACAACCTCTCTGGGCAGCCTGTTCCAGGGCTCTGTCACTCTTACAGTAAAAAAATTTTTCCTGATATTCATCTTAAAACTCCTATGCTCCAATTTGTATCCATTACTCCTTGTCCTATCACTGGTCTTCACTGAAAAAAGCTTAACTCCATCGTCTTGACACTCACCCTTTACGTATTTGTAAACATTGATGAGGTCCCCCCTCAGTCTCCTTTTCTCCAAGCTCAAGAGCCCCAGCTCCCTCAGCCTTTCCTCATCAGGGAGATGTTCCACTCCCTTAATCATCCTTGTGGCTCTGTGCTGGACTCTTTCAAGCACTTCCCTGTCCTTCTGGAACTGAGGGGCCCAGAACTGGACACAATATTCCAGATGCAGCCTCACCAATGCAGAATAGAGGGGGAGGAGAACCTCTCTTGACCTACTAACCACCCCTTTCTAATACACCCCAGGATCCATTGGCCTTCTTAGCCAAGGGCACATTGCTGGTCATGGTCATCCTCCTGTCTACCAGGACCCCCAGGTCCCTTTCTCCTACACTGCTCTCCAGCAGCTCAGCCCCCAACCTGTACTGGTGCATGGCGTTTTTCTTCCCCAAATGCAGAACTCTACACTTGCTCTTGTTAAACTTCATCAGGTTTTTCCCCGCCCAAGTCTCCAGCCTGTCTAAGTCTCTCTGAATGGCAGCACAGCCTTCTGGTGTGTCAGCCACTCCTCCCAGCTTGGTGTCATCAGCAAACTTGCTGAGGGTACATACATACATTTCCTTAAAAAGCAACTTGGAAGCACAGAAATCATATCATAGAATCATAGAATGGTTTGGGTTGGAAGGGACCTTGAGGATCATCTAGTCTCAACCCCTCCTGCCATGGGCAGGGACACCTCCCAGCAGCCCAGGCTGCTCCAAGCCCCATCCAACCTGCCCTTCAACACTGCCAGGGATGGGGCAGCCACAGCTTCCCTGGGCAACCTGGGCCAGGCTCTCCCCACCCTCACAGCAAAGCATTTCCTCCTCATGTCCCACCTAAATCTCCCCTCTTCCAGCTTTAATCCATTATCCATTATATTAAATGTCCCTGAAAACATCATTTCTGGAGTAAACCACAGAGATTCCCCCATGGTTTTCCCCTCTTCTTCAGCCTCAGCCTCTCCTGCCCATCCCAGCCTCCATCCCCACCATCCTGGCTCCAACCTGTCCCAGAGGCACCTTTCCAAGGGTGAGGAAAGCTGGAGTCCTGATTGCTCCTCTGCCCTGGGCAGGGAGGCTGTGTTCAAGCAGGATCCATCAGAAGGAAGGAAGGTCATTAAAGTGCTTAACACGGAGCACACGCAGCGGTGCCAGAGTCCTGCTGGGCTCAATTAGTGCGGAGTTAATGGGGCATCTCATTACTGAGGTACCAGCCGTGGGTGGGGAGAAGAAGCAGGAAGGCTGCTGGGGCTGAAGCTGAGACCAGGAACGGGGGGTGATGTGGGGTTCCTGTGAGCTGTGGGTGGGTGGAGGAGCTGTGGGGGCCTGGCCTGGTGTGACAGCCACCAACCCACTGGCTGCTCCTCACTCTGTTGGTGAGCAGCACCTTGTCTGCAGGAGCAGTGGGCCATGAAAAACCATCCAGCTGCCTGAGATCTCCACTTGCTGCTTAACTCTGCAGGGATCAGAGTCCAGAGGAGGCCCCGGAGATGCTGGGAGGGCTGGAGCAGCTCTGCTCTGGAGCCAGGCTGGGAGAGTTGGGGTGTTGAGCCTGGAGAAGAGAAGGCTCCAGGGAGACCTGAGAGCACCTTCCAGGGCCTGAAGGGGCTCCAGGAAAGCTGGGGAGGGGCTTGGGACAAGGGCAGGGAGGGCTGGGAGCAGGGGGAAGGGTTTCCAGCTGGCAGAGGGAGCTGGAGCTGAGATGTGAGGGAGAAATTCTGGGCTGTGAGGGTGGGGAGAGCCTGGCCCAGGTTGCCCAGGGAAGCTGTGGCTGCCCCATCCCTGGCAGTGTTGAAGGGCAGGTTGGATGGGGCTTGGAGCAGCCTGGGCTGCTGGGAGGTGTCCCTGCCCATGCAGGGGGTTGGAACCTGATGATCTTGAAGGTCCCTTCCAACCCAAACCAGCCTGGGATTCTATGACTGCAGAAGGAGCTGGGCATGAGGTGCGAGATGGGGCTGATTTAACCCTCCAGTCCCTCCCCCTGGACCAAACCTTCCTCCCCAGCTCCAGGACCCCTTGGTTTTCCCAGCGGAACCTCTGGCTTCCTTCTCTGCCACCCAGACCACGGCCAACCCAAGCTGCTCACCTGAGGATGAGCATGAAGGACGGCGTGTGGGACGTGCTGGCCAGGATCCCTGCCAGGCAGGAGAGGACCACAAAGGGCAGGAAGAGGTGGGAGCAGCCGGTGCCGCAGGTCCCGGGTTTGGCCGAACCCTCCAGCCCGTCCCCCGAGATGCAGCTGCAGTTGGTGTAGTGCTGCAGAGAGGAGAGAAAAGCCAGAGGCTGCTCAGGGCTCTGGAGATGCCAGGGATGGCCACCAGCTGTCGTGGTGGGGAGGGTGTTTAGGTTTTGGATGTAAATAACGCGTGGTAATTAGCACTTGGGGAGCAGGGGGAGAGGGAGAAACACTTGCAAGGAAGCTGGCCCAGGATAACAGCCTGAGGGGGGAGGAAACACAAGTCCCAGCCAGTGGCAGCCTCCAACATGCTGCCACCTCTGAACCGAGGCCCCGGTCCCACCAGGATCTGTGGGCATTGCTAGGATGTGCCACGGGTGGGTGTGCACAGCTGATGGGCAAGCTGGGACCACTGTGCTACCATGGTCCCCTTACAGTGGTACCATGGATCCTCTCCAGTAGGACTTGGTTCATCTCCAGGAGTACCTTGGATCATCTCCTGTGGTACCTTCATTCATCTCCAGTGGTACTTGGTTCATCTCCATGGGTACCTTGTTTCATCTCCTGTGGTGCCTTGGTTCATCTCCATGGGTACCTTGTTTCATCTCCTGTGGTGCCTTGGTTCATCTCCAGGAGTACCTTCATTCATCTCCAGGGGTACCTTGGATCATCTCTCCGTGCTTCCAGAGCCCCCTGGAAGTGCTCCCCACCCAGATGCATCCTTGCCTGGTTGGTGTGACCCCAGCAAAGCCTCCCGACCCCCTGCCCGTGCTCCCAGGCCCGTGCTTCACTCCTGTTGTGCACAGAGGTTTGTTTCACTGCCACCCTCTGCCAGCTGGACCCTCTGACATCCTGCATCAATCTGGACCATTGGCAAGGGAAAAGCCTCCTCCACAGCTGACTTGGAGGTGGGAGGAGATGAGAAGCTGGACATGAGCCCCCAGGGAGGGCTGGAGCCCAGAGGGGCAATTGTGTCCTGGGCTGCATCACAAGAAGTGTGGCCAGCAGGGCCAGGGAGGGGATTCTGCCCCTCTGCTCTGCTCTGCTGAGACCCCCTGGAGTGTTGTGTCCAGCTCTGGAGCCCTCAGCACTGGAGAGACATGGAGCTGTTGGAGAGGAGTCAGAGAAGGGCCATGGAGATGCTGGGAGGGCTGGAGCAGCTCTGCTCTGGAGCCAGGCTGGGAGAGTTGGGGTGTTGAGCCTGGAGAAGAGAAGGCTCCAGGGAGACCTGAGAGCACCTTCCAGGGCCTGGAGGGGCTCCAGGAAAGCTGGGGAGGGGCTTGGGACAAGGGCAGTGACAGGACAAGGGGTGATGGTTGAAATTCTTCACTCTGAGGGTGGGGAGGAGCTGGGATGGGTTGCCCAGGGAGGTTGTGGCTGCCCCCTCCCTGGAGGTGTTGAAGGGCAGGTTGGATGAGGCTCGTGCAGCCTGGGCTGGTGGGAGGGGTCCCTGCTCATGCCAGGGGGGTTGGAACTGGATGATCTTTGAGGTCCCTTCCAACCTTAATGATTCTATGATTATTAATTTTCTTTTAGACAAGAAAGCTCAGTTTGCAGAAGGGTGATTCCAGAGGCAGGGGCAGCCCAAGGTCTCCCAGGTCCCTGCTCCCACCTCACTGCCTCGGGAAGTGGCACGACCAGTGCCCAGAAAAGTGACCCACAAGGAACAGCTTTAGGGATGAGAGGGGACCAAAATCTCTCCTCCCACCTCCAGGAAAGAGGATTGAATATTTTAAATTAAGTCTGGGATTTATCTTCTCCAGCCATCTGAAATGAAGGAAACCACAGTCACCCTCTGGGCTCCTTCTGCCGTCACGGACGGAGAGGTTGGTCTCCTGAGGACCCACCACAGATTAGTGCCTACCATAGCTGAGGTGAATTTAGGCCAAAGCAGTCAAGAAAAATGCAATTAGAGAAATTAAAGCCCACTCCATCTGGGCAGCTGCCCCAGTTGGAGTCACGATATTGAGGGGGACTTGCACAAAAGCCAAATGGAGACCAAGGGCTGGAGCTCAAGGGTTGGAGACCCGTGTGATGGAGGCACAAGGCAGAGTTCAGCCCCTTTCCTTCAAAACCTCAGGGGATTTTAGAGCAAGAAGCATGACCCCAGCTCCAAAAACCTCTGAGCAGTGGGGACAAGCCACAAAGCCACCAGTGGCCTGTCCCAACGAGATGCATCGTCTGGGCAGCAGTGCCACGAGGCTGAGTCAGCACCAGGGCTGGGAAAAACCACCCAGAGGAGGAGAATAACCAAGAGCAGCCCTGAGAGCAGGGCTGTGGTTTCTGGGCAGGGACAGGAAGCTGGATGGGCATGTGGGCAGCCTCAAGTTTTTTCAGAGCTGTGCATCAAACGTCCCCAACCCGACACATCTGAGGTTTCCATGAGATACTAGAAAGAATCTCTTCACTGAAAGGGTCATTAAACCCTGGCCCAGGCTGCCCAGGGAGGTGGTTGAGTCTCCATCCCTGGAGGGGTGTCAGAGCCGTGTAGATGTGGTGCTGAGGGACATGGGTGAAGCATTGGAATTGGTAGAGTTGGGTTAATGGCTGGTAGAGTTGGGTTGTGGTTGGGCTTGATGATCTTAAAGGTCTTTTCCAACCAGCAGGATTCTGTGGTTCTGCAATTTAGCAATTGTTCTCTTAAGACAGAAAGCTGCTCACATCAAACTCTGCCTGATTTTCATGGAATCCCAGGATGCCAGGTTGGAAGAGACCTCAAGGACCATCTTCCAGGCACGACTCCAGTTGATAGGAGGTGGGTCAGCACCCTGTCAAGCTGAGGCTTCAAACTGCCCAATGTGGGGGAATCCACCACTTCCCCTGGGAGACTGTTCCAATGTTGGACTGTCCTGATGGGGAAACATTTCCCTCTTGTGTCCAATGGGAATCTCCCCAGGAGCAACTTGTGCCCATGACCCCTTGTCTTTTCCATGGGACTCCTTGGAAACAGGGAGTCTCCATCTTCTTGGCAGCCCCCCTTTAAGGACTGGAACATGGTGAGAAGGTCTCCCTGAAGCCTTCTCTTCTCCAGGCTGAACAAGCCCAGTGTTCTCAGCCTCTCCTCATCTGGCAGGTCCCCCAGTCCTCTGATCATCCTTGTGGCCGGGCTCTGGACCCTCTCCAGCCTGTCCCATCCTTTTGTAGAGCAGGGACCAAAACTGAACACAATACTCCAGGTGTGGTCTGACAAGCACCCAGCAGAGGGGGAAGATTTCTGCTTTTTTTCCCAGCTGGAACCTTCCAGAACCCCAAATTTTGGGATGTGTGCTGAGATCCAACCAGCTCAGATCCAACCCAGCAGAGGGAGGTCCCTGTTCCCATCCCTGGCCACGCACAATGAGAGAAGAGCAGGGCTCAGGAACCCAGGAGCCACATGGGATGGAGATTCCTGCAGTCCTGGGGTAGACCTGGTGGCCACCTCGGTTCAGCAGGTCACTTTGGACCTGAACAAACAGCAAAGCACAACAAGGTTGTCACTGCAAGCTCCTGCTCTTGGGCAAAGTTTGCAGGCTCCTGCTCCTGCCCATGACATTTGGGGACATTGAGCAATGCAAAGAGAAAATGGCTGAAACTGATGGAATCATGGAATGGGTTGGGGAGATGTTAAAGCTCATCCAGTCCCACCCCCTGCATGGGCAGGGACACCTCCCACCAGCCCAGGCTGCTCCAAGCCCCATCCAACCTGCCCTTCAACACTGCCAGGGATGGGGCAGCCACAGCTTCCCTGGGCAACCTGGGCCAGGCTCTCCCCACCCTCACAGCCCAGAATTTCTTCCTAAATGTCCATCTCAAATCTCCCCCCGTTCAGTTTAAAGCCACCACCCCTTGTCCTACAGCTACATGCCCTTGTAAAAAGACCCTGTTGTAGAAGAGCTTTCAAATTAGAGTGTTAAAGCCAAGTTTGCACCACACAAATCTCCTCTGGGAGGGCTGCAGCAAAACTCAGCACAGAACTGTAGGTTTTCCTGCACTAGGGGAGGGTTTCATCATCCAGATCATGGGAGGGCTGGAGCAGCTCTGCTCTGGAGCCAGGCTGGGAGAGTTGGGGTGTTGAGCCTGGAGAAGAGAAGGCTCCAGGGAGACCTGAGAGCACCTTCCAGGGCCTGAAGGGGCTCCAGGAAAGCTGGGGAGGGGCTTGGGACAAGGGCAGGGAGGGATGGGAGCAGGGGGAAGGGTTTCCAGCTGGCAGAGGGAGCTGGAGCTGAGATGTGAGGGAGAAATTCTGGGCTGTGAGGGTGGGGAGAGCCTGGCCCAGGTTGCCCAGGGAAGCTGTGGTATCTCAGTGCTAAGGGAAGAGCTAGAACTGGCTTTACCAAGTAGCATTTGCATGGTTCCATCAGGGGAGCTCTGATTCTGTTCCCAGGTGTGGCCACACTTCATATGACATGTACTGAGGGCAGGAGTGGGCCCAGCTCAGGAACACAAGATGTCCCAGGGCTGGAGGCATCTTTGAGGAGGGAGAAGCAGTTGCAAAGGATGATCTGCTGCACCAAAGGCAGGGGCAGGGCTGCAGGAAAGCCCATTTGGGACTAAGCTCTGGCAGAAAACGTAATTGTTATTAAAATGAAGTGTTGTTAATTAACAAAATGCTGTTTAAAAGTGCCCAGATAGTCCCTTGCTACCATTAGATTCTGTGCCAAGAACACAGCAGAAGACTACTCACCCTGTATGGATCACTAACAGTTTTCAGATGGATATTTGACTTGGCAAAGCTTTTCTTATTCTCTATTTGTTGAATTCTATTGCCTGGGGACCCAACATGATGATTGGCACTGTGGGAACTCAGCCCTGTTGGGGTTTTGGTGGCAGGCAGGGAGCAGCAGAGGAGGGAGAAGCTCATGGCAGCAAAACAACCTGGCCCTGGTCTGCAAGTGAAAGGAGAACCAAGAGCCAGCCCCATTTCCCTAGACCCCCACGTCGTGACTCTCCCACCCAGTTAAACTCTCATGCAGCCACTTGGCTGGAGAGCTGGTGCTTCTGGAGAGGATGGACACTGCAATCGAGGGCTTGTGGTCAGAGGACAAGGGGGAATGGATTAAAACTGGAAAAGGGGAGATTTAGGTTGGACATGAGGAAGAATTATTTGCTGTCAGGGCAGGAAGGCACTGGAACAGGTTGCCCAGGGAAGCTGTGGCTGCCCCATCCCTGGCAGTGTTGAAGGGCAGGTTGGATGGGGCTTGGAGCAGCCTGGGCTGCTGGGAGGTGTCCCTGCCCATGCAGGGGGGTTGTATCTGGATGTTTTCTAAGGTCCCTTCCAACCCAAACCATTCTATGATTCTATTCCAACCTGCCCTTCAACACTGCCAGGGATGGGGCAGCCACAGCTTCCCTGGGCAACCTGGGCCAGGCTCTCCCCACCCTCACAGCCCAGAATTCTTTCCTAATGTCCAACCAAAATCTCCCCTCTTCCAGTTTTAGTCCATTTCCTCTTGTCCTCTCCAAGGGGTTTTCCTGAGACATTCTCAACCTTCCCCTGCTCACCCCACAGGCTCCTGCAGGGCTTGACCAACACTAGGGACCATCAGAAAAGCTAATGGCCAGCCTTGAGCACCACATTGCTCACCTCTCAGGAGCCAACCCATGGCAGGACACCAGCCCAGTGGGAACGACTCACCAGGACTGAGTTGTTGTCCACGTTGATGTTCACAGCCCTGCAGCCAGCAGAGCAGGGGGAGATGTATTCAATGGCATTAGAGCCACAGATGGGGTTGTAGGCTTTCTCAGGGCAGTGACACTGGAGGTTACACTCCCAGGCCTGGTGTCCCAACTCAGAGCTGTGACAGGAATAGAGAATTAATGCACGACATTGAGCATCATGAATATGCATCTTCTATAGAAAACCTACTGCAAATACAGCTGCATAACAGATTAGCAAAGAAACACTTGACTTCCTAACAAATCCTTCCCCACATGAAAGTGAGGACCCACAGAAGTTGCACTATAAACCCCCCCTCAAGCCTGTGCTCTGCCTGGGCAAAACATCCTGACCAGAAATGGTCAATGGAGTCACCCACTTCCTTCATATTTGGCCCCAAAAGTAGGGTCTTGGGGTAGTGCAACTCCTTGGGGTGGTGGGTAGGGTGGGAGGTGGTGAGGACCAGCTCATGAGCCCATGAGATGCTGAAGATGTGAATTCACAGCCACTTGGGTCAAGGTCCTGCCCCTGTTTGGTTGTGCAAGGGAGCAGCCCCAGCCCTGAAGCTCTGATCCCAGGGCTGGCCCCTGCCCAGATCATTTCCCTGTGAGTAAAGTGCTCTGCTTTCCAAGATGAAACTTCAATCTCGTGCTGTTTGTGCCAAAAAAACCCCACGAGTTCCACAACCAGTGGGTTTCACAACCAGCCAGTGAAGCCAGGAGGAGTGGGGAGGCAGCAGATGCAGTGGTTACTCAAGCAAGCAGTGTTGTCAGCCCTGATTCTGTCACTGTTCACTGCTTCTCAGGAGGGAATAAACCCATTTCTGGGTATTCTGCTGGAGTCCCACCTCCACCTCGAGGAGAGCAGGTAGGGATGGGGGGGCACCTGGGAATAGCCCACCCATGCCCAGCCCAGCTGGAGCTGCTGGTACCTCTCAGTGTAGGTGATGCCTGCAACCTTCTGCGTGGGGCAGCCGAGGAAGAGGAGGGGGAAAGCCAGGAGCAGGCAGAGGAACATGCCGAGGACACACATGGCACTGCACTGCCTCAAGGACATCTGGAACCTCTTCATGATGGCACCACCCACCACGATCCCGACCATGGCCCCAGGGATGTTCACAGCACCTGGGGAAAGGCAGGTCACAGAATCACAGAAGGGTTTGGGTTGGAAGGGACCTCAAAGCTCACCCAGTCCCACCTCCTGCATGGGCAGGGACACCTTCCACCAGCCCAGGTTGCTCCAAGCCCCATCCAACCTGCCCTTCAACACTGCCAGGGATGGGGCAGCCACAGCTTCCCTGGGCAACCTGGGCCAGGGTCTCACCAAAGAAGGTGAGAAGATCTCACAAGGAGACCTCAGCCCCAGACAGGACATTCTGGACATGACAGAGCAGGCAAGAGCAGCCTAATCTCATGAGCACACACCCTGCTTGGCACTTCATCCTCTCCTTCCCCACGACACCACCAGCAAGCAATTAGCCCAACCCTCACAAGCAATGAGTCTAACTGAAGCAAACATTTTGAAGGGTTTAAGCACGATTATTACACCAGCCTGACTGGCCTCTTGCCACAAAGTGTCTTCAAAACGCACAGAGACACTTACAGAATCACAGAATCATTTCGATTAGAAAAGACCAACCAGCTGCAGCTTTTTATTTTGCTGACTACCTACTTTGTTTAAAAGACCTTTTCCCCTGTGCTGGATGGGCAGTAATCCCTGCTACAGAAATGGGCTCAATTAATATCTGATGTTTCTGTGCTCCTTGCATGCAATGAGTTGGTTTCTTCTCCTTGATCAGTGAACGGCTTCAGAATCACAGATTTGCTTTGATGGGAAGAGACCTTCAGAATCACCCAGCCCAACCCTTCCCCCAGCCCTGCCAAGGCCACCCCTGCCCCGTGTCCCTCAGCACCATCTCCAGGGCTTGGAAACCCCTCCAGGGATGGGGACTCCCCCCCTGCCCTGGGCAGCCTGGGCCAGGCCCTGACAACCCTTGCCAGGAAGGAATTGTTCCCCAGATCCAACCTCAGCCTCCCCTGGCACAACCTGAGGTTGCTTCCTCTTGTTCTAAGATAACAAACATCTTTCTAGGTCTTTAAATACTTTATTCTAGCCAGACCCCAAGACAAGGAGGACACGGAGCTGTTGGAGAGAGGCCAGAGGAGGCCCCGGAGATGCTGGGAGGGCTGGAGCAGCTCTGCTCTGGAGCCAGGCTGGGAGAGTTGGGGTGTTGAGCCTGGAGAAGAGAAGGCTCCAGGGAGACCTGAAAGCACCTTCCAGGGCCTGAAGGGGCTCCAGGAAAGCTGGGGAGGGGCTTGGGACAAGGGCAGGGAGGGCTGGGAGCAGGGGGAAGGGTTTCCAGCTGGCAGAGGGAGCTGGAGCTGAGATGTGAGGGAGAAATTCTGGGCTGTGAGGGTGGGGAGAGCCTGGCCCAGGTTGCCCAGGGAAGCTGTGGCTGCCCCATCCCTGGCAGTGTTGAAGGGCAGGTTGGATGGGGCTTGGAGCAGCCTGGGCTGCTGGGAGGTGTCCCTGCCCATGCAGGGGTGGGACTGGAAGAGTTTTAATGTCCCTTCCAACTCAAACCATTCCGTGATTCTATGATTCTATCAGCTCAGGCTGCAAAGGAAAGGAAGGAAATCAAACAGCAGCTGAGGAATCTTAAGGCCAAGGACCTTGTGCCAGGTGTGGCTGCAGGTAACAGAAGGAGCCTGGCAGCTCCGGAGGAAGAGGAACCTCCATTAGTCCTTAAGAGGTGCTGAACAGCTGGCAACCCTTGAGAGCAACACTCACCAATGATCATGTTGGCCAAGGATGCTGTGAGGGAGAACTGTCTCTCCAGGAACTTGCCCATGAACGTTGCTAAACCAGCAACCATGGCCGAGAGGTTGACCTGAGCCAGCACCACCAGCAGGTAGACGGGGTGACGCAGGTTCCTCAGCAGGACCAGAGGGAAATCTGAAAGGAGAAGGGGAAACCTGTTGCATGGAGAGGAAGTGTTCAGCCAAATATTAACCCCAAGCAAGTGGCAGAAAAACTTGCCCTTCCCTACATTCTTTTTTGTGTTATGTGCAGAATGGACTCCAAACATTCACAGAAGGGCACAGGGTGTGCTTCCAGGGTTCAGCATTTCAGGGCTTGATTGTGTGACCACCTGGATATTACAAAGCCAGGATGAAGCAGCAGGGCACTGTGAAAATTCACTGCTGAGGTTGGTTGCAAACAAAGGAGGTTCCATCTCAGCCATCTGATGCCACGTCCCACTGGAGTGTCCAGGGTGAGAGAGGGAAGGCAACGATCCTTCAGCCCACCTGGCTCAGGAAGCAGCCACGGGGTGGGTGAAGTGATGCCAGGAGTTGATTGTTGCAAAAGATTGAGGAAAAAAGTAGGATTTTCAGTGGAAAGGCTGTCCAGGCTGAAAGTGAATGGGAGAAGAGAGTAATTCATCTCTGGATGTGTCTGAAAGAAAGGGGAAGGGGGAAGGCCAAGGGGCAAGGAAGAGAGAGAAGATGAAGAGGAGAGCAGGGGAAAAGAGGAGGAGAAGAAGGGGAGAGGAGAGGAGAAGAAAGGGAGAAGAAAGAGAGAGGAGAGGAGAGGAGAGGAGAGGAGAGGAGAGGAGAGGAGAGGAGAGGAGAGGAGAGGAGAGGAGAGGAGAGGAGAGGAGAGGAGAGGAGAGGAGAGGAGAGGAGAGGAGAGGAGAAAAAGGGGAAGGGGAAAGGGGAAGGGGAAAAGGGGAAGGGGAAAAGGGGAAGGGGAAGGGAAAAGGGAAAGAGAAAGGAAAAGGGAGAAGAGAGAACACTGAGCATCCTGACTGAAGGAAATCACTCTCTCACTTCAGCACTTGGGTGATGTGCTCAAACAACCCTGACCACCTGTGAGAACTGCTGAGCCCTTCCTCAGAGCTGCCAGGGCCTCGTGATGCCTTGGGAGAGGGGCAAGTGGCTCTGAGATAGTTCTTCAGCCTCAGCTGAACCTCTGCAGATCCTGTCTGTGTCTCCTGCCCTGGACTGTACCAGGGAAACCTGCGTGTCCTTCCCCCATCACCCATGGGCTGAGCAGCTCTGAGTGGCCACAGGGGCTGCTACAAACACACAAGGAAGGAGTAACCACGGCCTCGGTTCCTTTCCCTGCAGCTTTCTGGCAAGGTTTCTTCTAAAACAAAAACAAAAGTAGCTGGAAAGTCATTAAAAGTTAATTTATTTGTCTGCTGCGGTTGCAATTTCAATGTCCTTTCTGTTTCAGTGATTAAAATGTGTTGGTTTTGGTTTAATTACAGGCAAGAAAGACTCGAGCAAATTCCCCTGTGGCTGAACTCTCACTCCTTGAGATAAAGATACTTGCAGCTTGCTCAGCAAAGACATTTGCCCTGCTCCCAGTGCCCTGGGAACTGGGGTGCCCAGTTCTGACACTGGAAGGCTGGGAGGCTGTAGTTCTCCAGCCTGGAATGAGTTTGCCTTCGTGCACATCCCAAACCCACCTTGTTCCACATCCCAAACCCACGTTGTTCCACATCCCAAACCCACCTTGTTCCACATCCCAAACCCACTTTGTGGACATCCCAAACCCATATTGTTCCAAATCCCAAACCCACCTTGTTCCACATCCCAAGCCCACGTTGTTGCACATCCCAAACCCACTTTGTGGACATCCCAAACCCACTTAGTTTCACATCCCAAACCCACTTTGCTCCACATCCCAAACCCACATTGCTGCACATCCCAGACCCATATTGTTCCACATCCCAAACCCACCTTGTTCCACATCCCAAACCCATATTGTTCCAAATCCTAAACCCACTTTGTTCCAAATCCTAAACCCACTTTGTTCCAAATCCCAAACCCACTTTGTTCCACATCCCAAACCCACCTTGTTCCACATCCCAAACCCACGTTGTTCCACACACCAAACCCACATTGTTCCACATCCCAAGCCCACTTTGCTCCACATCCCAAACCCATATTGTTCCACAACCCAAACCCATATTGTTCCACATCCCAAACCCACTATGTGGACATCCCAAGCCCACGTTGCTGCACATCCCAAGCCCACCTTGTTCCACATCCCAGCCCCACCTTGTTCCACATCCCAAACCCACGTTGCTCCACACACCAAACCCACTTTGCTCCACATCCCAAACCCACGTTGTTGCACATCCCAAGCCCACTTTGTGGACATCCCAAACCCATATTGTTCCAAATCCCAAACCCACCTTGTTCCACATCCCAAACCCATATTGTTCCACATCCCAAACCCACTTTGTGGACATCCCAAACCCATATTGTTCCAAATCCCAAACCCACTTTATTCCACATCCCAGACCCACCTTGTTCCACATCCCAAGCCCACTTTGCTCCACATCCCAAACCCAAGTTGTTGCACATCCCAAGCCCACTTTGTGGACGTCCCAAACCCATATTGTTCCAAATCCCAAACCCACGTTGTTCCACATCCCAAACCCACTTTGCTCCACATCCCAAACCCATGTTGCTGCACATCCCAAGCCCACTTTGTGGACATCCCAAGCCCACCCTGTGCTCACTCCTTTGCTCCCCCTGAACCATCCTGTGCCCTTCGTCCCGCCCTGCAGCACACAAGCAAAAGGCACAACTAAGGGCAACTTCCAGACAAACAGCTGATGAGTTTCCCAAATGAAAGCCAATCTGCTGAAGCAGAGATAAGGAATTAACAGGGAGGATTAATGCAAGGGGCCTGCCACAAATTAATGGTGTTCATTTTTAGCAGCTCACAAACAATCGGGATGATCTTGGTATCTGCTCCAGCACGGAGATGCTGGGAGAACAAGCTGGTGCTGGTCTGGGAGCTGCCCCAAGCTGGGAATTTGGTTTAACTGTCCTAAAAAGTTATGTGAAGAGCAAAGATCCCTCTGAGGATGTGAGGGGGTCCCCCATGGACAAAGGCAAAGCTCTTGCTGATGGGATCACTGCCTCTCCAGCTCAACACTCTGTTCTCAAGGTTAGAGAAGCAACCAAAGACACTGGGGAGCAGCAAACTCAGGGCACAGAGAGGGTCCAAGCATGCAAGGAATGGCCAAAGACCCTGAAATATTGACATTTTGGAGAACTGACAGGCTTAGCAGTGCAGCAGAGAGGGAATGAGCTGTGAGGAGAGCCCTGTGTTGGATAAACCAAGGTGAACCCCAAAGAGGGGAGGTGGATTTGCTCTGAAGTATCAATAGAGGTCATTATTTTTTGAAGCCTATTCCTGCCTTGTTTACATACTGGAATATCTTGGACACATGGAGCTGTTGGAGAGTCCAGGGGAGGCCCCGGAGATGCTGGGAGGGCTGGAGCAGCTCTGCTCTGGAGCCAGGCTGGGAGAGTTGGGGTGTTGAGCCTGGAGAAGAGAAGGCTCCAGGGAGACCTGAGAGCACCTTCCAGGGCCTGAAGGGGCTCCAGGAAAGCTGGGGAGGGGCTTGGGACAAGGGCAGGGAGGGCTGGGAGCAGGGGGGAAGGGTTTCCAGCTGGCAGAGGGAGCTGGAGCTGAGATGTGAGGGAGAAATTCTGGGCTGTGAGGGTGGGGAGAGCCTGGCCCAGGTTGCCCAGGGAAGCTGTGGCTGCCCCATCCCTGGCAGTGTTGAAGGGCAGGTTGGATGGGGCTTGGAGCAGCCTGGGCTGCTGGGAGGTGTCCCTGCCCATGCAGGGGTTGGATCTAGATGATCTTGAAGGTCCCTTCCAACCCAAACCAGTCTGGGATTGCATGACACCATCCAGTTTCTGGCTGTAAACCCAGTTCTGGGTTAGAAATCCCAGGGATTCCAGGAAGATTTCTCTGTTGGCAAAATTAGACACTTTTTCCGGTGTTTTTTTTTTTCTTCACAATTGGGCTTTAGGGGATACATTCTGAGAAATAAGGCATTTTTTAATCACAGCTCCCACAGCCCTGACAACCCCAACCCTGATGCAAGCCCAGAGCCAAAGCTGCAGCTGGAGCAGGGTGAGATGTTCCCTCCTCCCTTCACCCAGGAGCTCATTTTTATTCCCTTTTTTCAGAGACAAGGGAGCAGAACGTGGGGTGAAAATCCCATCTGAGCACCATCAGTCTGTTCCCACACAATCACTTCCATCACACAGGTTTTCTAAATGACACTGCAACAAGGTCAAGGGGGGGCAATAAATAAACCCCCCCACTTGCTCCTCTAATTTAGCACGAGGATCCAGAGCACGTGGTGCAAAATAGCAGCATCAAATCCTGCCCATGCATCTCTGGCTGGGCCTGCCCTTCATAAACCAGAGAATTTCCAATCAATTAAAGGGCTAATCATCTGGAAAGATGAAGGAAGCTGACAGGGATTGACTTCAGAGGGCCACTTGTCTGAGATCATTGCCAAAGTGCAGGGTATGTGTTTCAAAACAGAAGCCCCCCAGCCCTGAGGGGTGGCCTCCCCTGCTGATTCCCTCCAGCACCAAGAGCCTCCTGATTTCTCAACCAGCTGGATGAAGATCACCCTGGGCAAACCTGCATCTGGTTTTAACTGCCCAGAGTCCAACAGGACACCTGAGTTGCACCTTGAGGCTTATCTGGGCTTTAGGCTGAGCACAGGGAGGAACAACACTTTTCCTTACCAGCCTTGCAAGCTATTGCATGGCCTGGACATGGAGTCATGGGATGGTTTGGGTTGGAAGACACCTTCAAGATCATCTAGTTCCAAGCTCCCTGCCATGGGCAGGGACACGTCCCAGCAGCCCAGGCTGCTCCAAGCCCCATCCAACCTGCCCTTCAACACTGCCAGGGATGGGGCAGCCACAGCTTCCCTGGGCAACCTGGGCCAGGCTCTCCCCACCCTCACAGCCCAGAATTTCTCCCTCCCATCTCAGCTCCAGCTCCCTCTGCCAGCTGGAAACCCTTCCCCCTGCTCCCGTCCCTCCCTGCCCTTGTCCCAAGCCCCTCCCCAGCTTTCCTGGAGCCCCTTCAGGCCCTGGAAGGTGCTCTCAGCTCTCCCTGGAGCCTTCTCTTCTCCAGGCTGAACACCCCAACTCTCCCAGCCTGGCTCCAGAGCAGAGCTGCTCCAGCCCTCCCAGCATCTCCGGGGCCTCCTCTGGCCTCTCTCCAACAGCTCCGTGTCCTCCTTGTGTTGGGGGCTCTAGAACTGGACACATCTGTGTGTGAGCAGTGAAACCCCCCTCACCAGGAGGTGGGGGATGCAGACACTTACGTTTGATGAACTTGGTCAGAGAGAGGTTTTGCAGGTGTTCAGAGCTCAGCCTGAGCTGGCTGAGCACATCCTTGCTCTTCTTGCTGTCACTCTCCTTCCCACTCGCCACCTGGGGACAGACAGGAGGTTGTCACTGGACCCACCATGCCTGAGTTTCCTCTGAACTCACTTTTTCTCTCCCAAATCATGACCTGATCTGCTGGGAGGTGTCCCTGCCCAGGCAGGGGGGGTTGGAACTAGATGATCTTTAAGGTCCCTTCCAACCCAAACCATGCTATGATTCTCCTGCTCCTGGACATCTCATCTAAATTGGAGCTACTGTAACTTCCTGTAATGCTTTGGATAATTTTTAGCCCCCACAGCAGCAAGGAAGGGACACCCTCTGCCATCCTGGTCCATGGACGGGGACAGATCCTGCAGATTCCCCCATTATTCCTTCTCTATTCAGGGGAACAACATTTTACAGCTGAAGCTCAGATGGGCCCAGGTGTCCCTGCTTAATTTTAGCCTCAGCTGGTGCTCACAGCCCTGCAGGGCACCAACCCAGCTGCTCACAGGACCTGTGGCCTTGGTGTCACCATGCCACTGCTCACAAGCAACGAGGTACTGGCAGGAAAGGAGAAGTGGGAGATGGAGGGCTTGGATCATCAAATTCACCTGGAGTCCTGGGGGCAGTTCTGGGCCCCTCAGGACAAGAAGGACATGGAGGGGCTGGAGCGTGTCCAGAGAAGGGCAAGGGAGCTGGGGAAGGGGCTGGAGCAGAAGGAGAAGGGGCTGGAGAACTTGTGAGGAGCAGCTGGGGGAGCTGGGGGTGTCCAGCCTGGAGCAAAGGAGGCTGAGGGGAGACCTGCTGGCTCTGCAGCTCCTGAGAGGAGGTTGGAGCCAGGGGGGTCGGGCTCTGCTCCCCAGGAACAAGCGACAGGACCAGAGGGAACGGCCTCAAGTTGTGCCAGGGGAGGCTGAGGTTGGATCTGGGGAACAATTCCTTCCTGGCAAGGGTTGTCAGGGCCTGGCCCAGGCTGCCCAGGGCAGGGGGGAGTCCCCATCCCTGGAGGGGTTTCCAAGCCCTGCAGATGGTGCTGAGGGACACGGGGCAGGGGTGGCCTTGGCAGGGCTGGGGAAGGGTTGGATTTGATGGATCCTCAAGGTGTCTTCCAATCAAAGTGACTCAATGATCCTAAGATCCACCCCAGCTCCATGAGACACCTGCATTGCCCAAGGCAAGTGCCCAACACCCCGTCAACAAGTGACAAGATTTCTTGGGTGTGTGTGGATCCTTGCTCAGCTTCCAGGGCAGTCACTGGGTGGAGGGCAGTAACTAGATTAAATAAGCTACTTCACACGTGGAGGAGCAGAAGGTGCCCGGGGGGAGGGATGTGTGGTTTTCATGGCAAACCACAGAGTATTTTTAGCCTGAAGGACAGAGCCAGCAGCTCCAGCTCCACCATCCCCACGGACACAAACCTGACAGGAGTCAGACAAGCAGCTTCGTGCCACAGAAATTAGAGGCTCCTCACTCACAGAAAGAACCAGGCAGCTCTTGGTCTGAAACCATCTCCTTTCCTCTGAAGCCCAGGCTGGTTATCAGTCCTCCCAGAGGTCAAGATGCCACCTTCCCTTTTTGAAGAGCATCTCTCCAGGGCAAAAGTGACAAAACTCCTTTCTTGGCTTTTATTGGTAGAGCTGGGGGATTAACATGTTTTTCAAGTGCAAAGATAAAAATGCAGTTTCCTTTCCCTTTCCAGTGAAGTTCCAGGGTCTGTTCTCTACAACTGCAACGTTTTCCAAAAATACATCCAAGCGGTTCCTGGCTCTGCCTTTCTCAGCTCCCAGCTGCTCCTGCTTCAGAGAGGTAAGAGTCTGCTGAGCACTATCTACACATCAAAAGCAAGCCCCAAACAAACCAAAAACCAACCCCAAAGCCCCAAATGGCTCCGGTTCCCCAGCCTGGGAGGTCTCTGTGTGAGCATCACCCCTGCAAGAGGGACACTCCTGTGCACACCTGCACATCCCACCCGAGGGGCAGCTGCTGTCTGCACATGGAGCAAAGGCCTCAAGGAGGAGGAAAACTCCTCTCCCAGCACTGACTTGGCCCCACGATAGATTTTTTTGTTGTTGCTGCCAGAAAGGCTCAGGGAATGCACTTTCCTGAAGAGAAGAGGTTCACACGCTGGGGAGGCAACAGCAGAGGGACCAGCACTGATCCTGCCTGGCTCTATCATCAGTGGTGCTGGAGCCCTGCCAAGGATGCTGAGCTCCTGCCAGGGGGGATTTTAGCATTACAGAATCTTAGGGGTTGGAAGGGACCTTGAAAGATCATCTAGTCCAACCCCACTTCCTCAGAGTGGGAGATGTGGTCATCCAGAGTGAGGAGGTGCAACAACATGGGACTGGCTGCTCAGCAGGCATCTGCTGCAGCATCATGGCAAGGAGGAGCAAAAAGATGTGAGGGAGGGGATTGTCCCCTCTGTTCTGCTCTGCTGAGACCCCCCTGGACTGTTGTGTCCAGCTCTGGAGCCCTCAGCACAGGAGAGACATGGAGCTGTTGGAGAGGGGCCAGAGAAGGGTGATGGAGATGCTGGGAGGGCTGGAGCAGCTCTGCTCTGGAGCCAGGCTGGGAGAGTTGGGGTGTTGAGCCTGGAGAAGAGAAGGCTCCAGGGAGACCTGAGAGCACCTTCCAGGGCCTGAAGGGGCTCCAGGAAAGCTGGGGAGGGGCTTGGGACAAGGGCAGGGAGGGCTGGGAGCAGGGGGAAGGGTTTCCAGCTGGCAGAGGGAGCTGGAGCTGAGATGTGAGGGAGAAATTCTGGGCTGTGAGGGTGGGGAGAGCCTGGCCCAGGTTGCCCAGGGAAGCTGTGGCTGCCCCATCCCTGGCAGTGTTGAAGGGCAGGTTGGATGGGGCTTGGAGCAGCCTGGGCTGCTGGGAGGTGTCCCTGCCCATGCAGGGGTGGCACTGGATGGGCTTTAAGGTCCCTTCCAACCCAAACCATTGTATGATTTGATGACCTTGCAAAATGCCCCCACACTAGGATTTTTCAGGACGATTCCTTGGAGCACTCAGTTTCCTGGTGCACACTCACCTGTGAACGGGCTCCTCCTGCATCCCATGTTTTTGCAACAGGATTTTGTCTGTCACTGTGAGATCAGTGGGAGGGTAGAGTCATAGAATCATGGACTCATGGAATAATAGAATGGTTTGGGTAGGAAGGGACCTTGAAAATCATCAGGTCCCAACCCCCCTGCATGGGCAGGGACACCTCCCAGCAGCCCAGGCTGCTCCAAGCCCCATCCAACCTGCCCTTCAACACTGCCAGGGATGGGGCAGCCACAGCTTCCCTGGGCAACCTGGGCCAGGCTCTCCCCACCCTCACAGTGAAGAATTCTCTCCTAACGTCCAACCTAAATCTCCCCTCTTCCAGTTCTGATCCATTCCCCCTTGTCCTCTCCCTGCAAGCCCTCGAAATCAGTCCCTCCCCTCATCAAGTCACCAGGCTTGGAAGGGACCTCTGAAATCATCTAGTCCAACCCCCCTGCCTGAACATGGATGGAAGGAGGAGGCCGACAGGCTTTTGAGGCAGGAGGATGAAGCTCCCCCATGCTTTGCATCAGGAAGGCCATCCCTAACCTGACCTTCAGCAGGAGAAAGCCCCGTTTGCCTGCTGGGACAAGATCAGGTCTGAAGGATCAGAGCTGAGAGCTGCTCTGCAGGAAAGGCAGGTGATGCAGCCTGCCTGCACACCAGGCTCCTGCCTGCACCTGCCTGCTGCTGCACCTGCGAGAAGGGCAGCCCGGGGTGCTGGCAGCCTGCTGGTATCCAGATACACCCCTGGGAAAAGGGACAAATGACCTGCTCTGGGAGAGAGAGGCTCTCCTTGCTTCCTCTGGCCGCCGCCTCAGCGCAGGGGCAGCTCAGAGCAGCTATTTTCACATGAGACAAACAAGATGTAAAACCTCAGGGCTTGGAAAAAACACAACAACAACAACAACAACAAACAAACCCAGAACTATTTTCCCCGCTGACAAGGTCGTGCTCCCTCCAAACACTTCATTATGCCTTTCCCAGCCAGCCTGGCTCCCACCAGGGACCCTGTTTCCTCAAGTGTTGGCACAAGCAGCCACGGGGCACCTTGCTCGGGCAAAAGGGGGAGTTTATATTTAGCTGCTGTTTGCTCCTGGCTTGTGAGCTCCCAGGGGAACATCCAAACGTGGAGACCAAGCCCATCCCTGCAGCATCCCAGTGGCACCACCATGCCCTGCCACTCAGGCCCCCCCAGTTGCCTCCCAGATCATTCCCTGGATTTCAAGGCTGCCTTTGCTGGTGGTTTAGGGGCTTCAACGAGGTGGCTTCAGGACATGGTAGGAGCAAAGGTTTCCAGACAAAGCTTTAAGGTTTCCCTGTCCTCTCCCTTTAAGCTTTCCCATTAACTGGTAACTCCAGCTGGGGCAGGGCTTGAGGAGAGTTCCCCATCAGGTTATTTTCATTTCAGCTTTTCACGGGTGCTGGAAGCTCACAAGGTCACTGCTGGATGCACGTGGTAGGTTCTGTACCAGTGCAGCCAAACTGTCCCCAGGCAGCAACTGAGGAAGTTCTTTCTCACTTCCCCAATGTCTCTGACAGCACAGAAGGGTTGAGTCGCTGTCCCAGACCCATCCCACCACTCTGGACCTGGGATGTCCTCTGGGACAACCCCAGAGAGAGCTGTCAGCTCTTTGCAGCCTGCAAATACCTCCCGGGAGTTGGGAAGTCCCCAGACATCCCAGCACAGGGCAGGAGGCTCTTTGCAGGCTTGGTCATGCTGGTGCAATCCCATGATGGAGCCAAGAGCAGCACCAGCATCCATGGGGCTGGAGAAAAGGACCTTCAAGATCACCTAGTTCCAACCCCCTACATGGGCAGGGACACCTCCCAGCAGCCCAGGCTGCTCCAAGCCCCATCCAACCTGCCCTTCAACACTGCCAGGGATGGGGCAGCCACAGCTTCCCTGGGCAACCTGGGCCAGGCTCTCCCCACCCTCACAGCCCAGAATTTCTCCCTCACATCTCAGCTCCAGCTCCCTCTGCCAGCTGGAAACCCTTCCCCCTGCTCCCAGCCCTCCCTGCCCTTGTCCCAAGCCCCTCCCCAGCTTTCCTGGAGCCCCTTCAGGCCCTGGAAGGTGCTCTCAGGTCTCCCTGGAGCCTTCTCTTCTCCAGGCTCAACACCCCAACTCTCCCAGCCTGGCTCCAGAGCAGAGCTGCTCCAGCCCTCCCAGCATCTCCGGGGCCTCCTCTGGCCTCTCTCCAACAGCTCCGTGTCCTTCTCAGGGGCAAAATAACAAACCAAGGACTAAAACACAGACTGGAGATGAGACAAAGCTTTGCAACATGGAAGGAAATAATTTTCTGGAGCCTCCTCCCAGGGAGGCTTAGGAGGACAGCACTGATGGGAAGGACTGATGTCCAGAGGGGACCACATGACACCCAACCAGAGCCACCAGGGCTTGGACGCCACCGGGACACGCGGATCTGCTTCCCATGAAATCCACCTGAGCTGTTTGCAGCAGGCAAGTGTCTGCAGAGGACACGTGCTGACTTCACAGTGGAACCTTTGTCAGGGTGAGGAGGAAATGTCACCTCCCCCCCCCCCATCCCTTTGCAGGGCTTGGGGGATGTTTTGCTTCTAGGTGACCTTGGAGTGTCCCAGAAGGAAACCTGAACCACAAGCTAATGGAGGCTACAAGACAGATCTTGCACAGGAGAACTGCTGAGCAAGGTCAGCCCTCCTGCCTTGGTTTCAGGTGCTCCTGAGAGCACTTTTCCCCTTTCCAACCCCTTTTCTCTTCAGCCACGGAGCTGCAGGGACTCAGGAGGTGTTTTACCAGCTGTAGGACAACAGCCAGCAAGGCTGCAGACAGACAGACAGACAGACAGACAGACACTGAGCTCAAGCCAAAGTGCAGGGAAAACCTTTATCAGGCAGCATCCCAAGTGCTTGGGTTGGGATCTGACACCACCACTGAGAGACAGATGGCAAAGCAGGAGCTAAACTGGGAATTCCTCAGCAACTGGAAAATGCTCAAATGCTGCAGTTCCCCACAATCCGGGACACAACCCTGAGAAATGGTTCAGGCTTAGGGAGGAAGGGTTAAACTGGAATTATTGGGGGGAAAACCACAAACTGGTCTTGACTAGAAACAGTTTGTCCAGCAACAGCCTTATCCTCTCACTCCCTGAGATCATGACAACTTTATAGCTTTGCTGTGATGGTTCCTCAAACAGGATCCTTCAGGGTATGTTGGTGCTAGAAACTTACTGACAAGTATCAAAGCAGAGAAATAAAAATGTTCTGGGTCTGGAATGAGTGATTTATGAAAAAAAAAAAAAAAGATCAAAAGAGCAAACTCTCATTATCAGAAATGTTCACATTGAGAGCACTAGTAATTTCAGGAACTTCAAAGAGAGAAGCCATCAAATAAAAGTGAGGCTGAAATGGGGCTGGAGAATAAAGAATGTGGATCTGCCCTGGCTGATGGGAGGTGGCAAATGAGTCTCCAAAGGGACAGAGGGAGGTGCTGATATTCAGCTTTTGCTGGATGATGCCTATTGAGGAGGATGGTTCTTGGTCTGGAGAAACCATCAAGGGCTCAGGTGACTTTATAGGGAGTGAGGCAGGAGGAAGAAAGACAGGTGAAGGTAGGATGAGAACCAGAGAAGAGGTTCAGCGTCTTTGGCAGCAAGAAGGAATGAGCCATGGGCCAGATTTTGCTGGTGGGATCTTGTTTGGTGGACTCTGCAGTGGGGAAACATACCCACAGCTTGGGGACACCTTATTTCCTGGCAGTCTCACCATCTGTTGAGAGATGTGTGGTCCCAGGGGTCTGCAGGCAGCAAGTGGCACAAGGACACCTTGGCCTGGGGCACCTGAAATTCCTTTTTGGCCTCCACAAATGAAGCCCCCAGCTGGTGGAGCAGAAACAGCATAGAAACATGGAATGGTTTGAGTTGAAATGGACCTTAAAGATCATATAGTCCTACATGGGCAGGGACACCTCCCAGCAGCCCAGGCTGCTCCAAGCCCCATCCAACCTGCCCTTCAACACTGCCAGGGATGGGGCAGCCACAGCTTCCCTGGGCAACCTGGGCCAGGCTCTCCCCACCCTCACAGCCCAGAATTTCTCCCTCACATCTCAGCTCCAGCTCCCTCTGCCAGCTGGAAACCCTTCCCCCTGCTCCCAGCCCTCCCTGCCCTTGTCCCAAGCCCCTCCCCAGCTTTCCTGGAGCCCCTTCAGGCCCTGGAAGGTGCTCTCAGGTCTCCCTGGAGCCTTCTCTTCTCCAGGCTCAACACCCCAACTCTCCCAGCCTGGCTCCAGAGCAGAGCTGCTCCAGCCCTCCCAGCATCTCCGGGGCCTCCTCTGGCCTCTCCAACAGCTCCGTGTCCTTCCTGTGTTGGGGAATGCAATTCTGCTGCTTCTGTGAGCAGAGCCAGCCTGTGCTTCTCCCCTGGGTTCCTGTGGCTGCCGTGCATGGAGACACTTGCTGTGGGTAAGATTCTGTGCTGGGGCTTTACAAACATGATCGACCAGGGCTTGTAGTGAGAGGACAAGGGGGAATGGATTAAAACTGGAAGAGGGGAGATTTAGGTGGGACATGAGGAGGAAATTCTGGGCTGTGAGGGTGGGGAGAGCCTGGCCCAGGTTGCCCAGGGAAGCTGTGGCTGCCCCATCCCTGGCAGTGTTGAAGGGCAGGTTGGATGGGGCTTGGAGCAGCCTGGGCTGCTGGGAGGTGTCCCTGCCCATGGCAGGGGGTTGGATCTAGATGATCTCTAAGGTCCATTCCAACTTAAACCATGATGATATGATATGATATGATATGATATGATATGATATGATATGATATGATATGATTTAAAAGCCCAGTTGATGCCTTCAGTGCTTGCAGCCTGTGGCTGCTCTGCTGCTCAGGGCTTTTCTCCTGCTTTGCCCAGGCAGAATCCCTGAAGCCAAAGGCAGCCAAGGAAATGCTGACTGACTGTGAAGCTGCAGCAGCTGCATTTAAACAGGGTTGACCCAAAGGTTATCAGAATGTCCCTTTGCTGACTTGCTGCTCTGGGAAACCCTGCCCTGGCCCCATCCCTCCCTTCCTCTCTGCAGTGTGTCCAGGATGGGGCTTCGTGCTGCAGAGCCTGGATGAGGAGCTGCCACAGGGATCCCACCTTCCCTCTCTGCAACATCCCCTGGTGGAGCCACCATCCCTGGAGGGATTCAAAACACATGCAGAGGTGGCACTTCAGGACATGCTCTAGTGGCCTTGGTGGGTTATTTTCTGGGTTGATGGTGGGACTCAGTTATCTTAGAGGTCTTTTTCAACCATGATGATCCTGTGATTCTGTGATCTCCATCCCAAACCAGAGCCAAGCAGAGGAAGACAGATGTTTTATCCAGAACAGCATCTGGCAGAGTTTCTAATGAGCTATTAATATTATCATTATCATTATTATAGTTACTTTAAGCAGGGCCCCTTGCTGCTGCTGCTGGTGCTGGTTCCTCCATGGGATGTTCCTGAGCCAGCTCAGCTGGTCCTGGCATCTCCCATCGTGCAAGGGGAGGAAAATTTTGCCATCCCTTAGATTCTTTTCCTATTATTATTCTTTAGTGTTAACCATTTCCAAAAGCTCTCAGGGGAAAATGTTAAAGTGGAGAGAAATTCAAGAAGATTTGGGCTGCAAAGGGACAGGTGGGTGCTCAGCCAGCTGGGAGGACTCCAGTAGAGCAGGGTGAAATCTTCCTGCTGCTTTTTGAAATCAATATCCAACCAAAACTTCCTCCAACTCTTCAAAACTGCTCAACCCTTGAAAAATAAATTTTTTTAAAAAGTGCTTTTCTTTTAGTTTGAAGGACACTCTTTTATCCCATTTATGAAATTAATATTCCCATCAGCCCTAATAAAGGACTCTCCCCTCAGACGTGGTTTGCCACCCGTGCTCATTAAGCAGGTTCTGCTAATAAAGATCATCCATAAGGAGTTCAAAGTGAACCAAGCTCCAGGAGAATCCATCAGGAACACTGTATTGTCCTCATCCTGCAAGCACAGGATCCCAGAGGCACAGGATCCCAGAATCCTGCTGGTTGGAAAAGACCTTTAAGATCATCGAGTCCAACCACAACCCAACTCTACCAGCCATTAACCCAACTCTACCAAGCCCAGTGCTTAACCCATGTCCCTCAGCACCACCTCTACACAGCTCTGAAACCCCTCCAGGGATGGGGACTCGACCACCTCCCTGGGCAGCCTGGGCCAGGGTTTAATGTCCCTTTTAGTCAAGACATTTTTTTCTAATATCTCACCTAAACCTCCCCTGGTGCAACTTGAGCCTGTTTCCTGAGAGCAGCAGAGCACTTTCCACCCAATTACCTCCCAGAACTGCAGCATCTCTGCAAACCTCTCAGCACACGTAACCCAGCAGAAGACCATCATATCCCCAGAAGTGTAACTGGCACATCAGGTCATGTTTTCCCCAGAAGTGTGACTGGCACATCAGGTCGCTTTTTCCCCAGGGAGGGAAAACCCAAACCTCCTGAAGAATCACTTGTTTCTGCAGTAATTCAGGCAGGGGCAGGAGAAATGAAGAATTATTCTGCACCAGACTGTGCATGGACTTGTTTAGACAAGAAAGCTTTGACTCTGGCCCAAGGCATGAAAGCCAATCACACAGGTTCAAGTGAAGCCAAGACATGGAGACAAACACAGTTTCACCTACTAAGCGCGTCCCAGCAGCTTCAGTAACCACAGCAGGATGCCACGATTTGCTTTCTGTTATTCCTCACAACACACCAGTTGCCAAAAAGCCCCGACCTGCAGCCAGAGAAACCCTGGGGAAGCTCATGAGATGTTTTGCATCCTGGCACCAGCACTGAAGAGCTCAGGAGAAGTAAAAACCCTGGTAGTAAACATGGAGCAAAGTCCCGTCCCACCAGTGAGCACCAGCAAGAGCCAGGAACAAGCCCCCCCGGGCAGACAGGCAGGCAGGGGTCAGTTGGGCTTGCAATAACAAGTTTTGGCTACTAAAGGTTTTTCACTGGTAGTTATCTCCAAGAACTTTACAGAAGCAGGGGGTTTAGGGGCTGGGAAACATCTAAAACCCTTTTGGCCAGTGAAGAGGTCGCAGTGAGAAGCAGCAGCGGGTGAAGGTGGGTGCTGGGGCAGGAGCTGACCCCATGGAGAGTGAAAAGGGGCTTTGGAAGGAGGGGGAAGGGGTTTTGGAAGGAGAATTGAGGCAGACCCCCCTCCCACCTCAGGATTTCAAACACCTGCTTCTAAGGAAAGGCTCCCAATGCATGATTCATATTTCCTACCAACTGGGATTGATTTAATCACTTGGCAGGGGTGGCTCCTCCTGATGGGAAACAAGGGCCACCCCTCCTGCATCTCCCACCAGCTGCCAAAGAGGTGCAGCAGAAGGAGCAGGACCATTTGCAAAGAGACCCACCTCCAGGTGAGCCAGGAGGGTGGCTGTGAGGAGGACCTGAGTCCACACAGGGCTTGAGCAGCGTGATGTGTTCCCATGCAGAGAAATCCCAGACTGGTTTGGGTTGGAAGGGACCTTCAAGGTCATCTAGTTCCAAGCTCCCTGCCATGGGCAGGGACACCTCCCAGCAGCCCAGGCTGCTCCAAGCCCCATCCAACCTGCCCTTCAACACTGCCAGGGATGGGGCAGCCACAGCTTCCCTGGGCAACCTGGGCCAGGCTCTCCCCACCCTCACAGCCCAGAATTTCTCCCTCACATCTCAGCTCCAGCTCCCTCTGCCAGCTGGAAACCCTTCCCCCTGCTCCCAGCCCTCCCTGCCCTTGTCCCAAGCCCCTCCCCAGCTTTCCTGGAGCCCCTTCAGGCCCTGGAAGGTGCTCTCAGCTCTCCCTGGAGCCTTCTCTTCTCCAGGCTCAACACCCCAACTCTCCCAGCCTGGCTCCAGAGCAGAGCTGCTCCAGCCCTCCCAGCATCTCTGGGGCCTCCTCTGGCCTCTCTCCAACAGCTCCATGTCCTCCTTGTGTTGGGGCAGAATAACAAACCAAGGACTAAAACACAGACTGGAGATGAGACAAAGCTTTGCAACACGGAAGACAATAATTTTTTGGAGCCTCCCACCAGCGAGGACAGCACTGATGGGATGGACTGATGTCCAGGGGAGATTTGCTCCAGCAGCTCCATGTCCTTCTTATGTTGGGAGCCCCAGAGCTGGACACACAATCAACACCCAGGTGGTGTTTCCAGTGTCCCACCAAGGAGACGACCACGGCCATTGGGTTTCACTGAGCTTCCAAAGGCCTCTGACCAAGGAGAGGAGAGCAAAGCTCAGCTCCCACCTGCCTTTTGGGGTGTCATCTGCAGCACCTCCCCTACCTCCTTCGGCATTTCCCTCGGGAAGAAGAAGTAGGGCACTGCAGACAGGGCCACCAGGCTGGCTGCCACCAGGAACCCAAGCCACCAGGCGCCGACCCACCGCGGGTCTTTGTGGGTGAGCTGGACTTTGTCTGCAACACACAGGGAGAAATGGGGGTTAAAGCAGAGGTGGGTGGAGGGATCCCAGTGCTCCAAAGGGATGGTGATGGGTGGCTCAGTCATCCCAGCCATCAGGGTGCTCCAGAGTGGTGGCTCCCAACCTGGTGACCACCAGTTTGAGGGGCTGAGCAGCGTTTGCACCTGACTCATCTCAAGGTGCTAAATGTCATTCCTTGTTACCACCCGGGTGTGGAAAAAACCTTTTGGATGGAGATGACTGGGACAGGGATGTCCTAGAGCTGGAAAGGCAAAGGAGAGCACCCCCAGCACAGCCTTCTCAGAGAAGGGATATTCGTGGTGTGAAAAAGCTTGGAAGGACTCACTCAAACGGATTATCCATGAGGTCTGTCAAGACAGGACAAAAAATCCTTTCCTAAGATTAAAATGGAGTTAACTCCAATTAACTGCTGGCAGCCAAGAGCCCTGGTTTAGTTCTGTACAGTCAGGACCCCCTGTTCACAGCAGGACTTGGACCCTGGAGCTCTTCCCACCAGTCTGCTCCATCAGCCAGTGTCTGGTTTCCAGCTCGACCAACAGAAGATGATCCTTAAAAATGCTTTAAAGGGATTCTGTCCCTTCCTCCTGTCTGTCCTCCTGCTGTGCCCCCAGCCTCCTCAGGCCACCCTGCCAAAGGGACCATTTTCTGTGGGGAGGGTACCTGGCAGAAATAAAACAAGATCTGCAGGAGCCAGGGTGTGAATTCACAACAGGGTGAGTCTGAACCAAGAAATATTTCTACAGAAGAAGGGGATCCCTGTGGTTAGATAGTATTCCTGGGCCATCCCAGGAAAGGAGTCCTGCCAGAAACCTCTTCCTTAACTCTGAGGTTTAACATAAGTGAGCTCTTCTCCCTGGGGGGTGCAATGGAAACTCAAATCCCTTAACTGGATTTGGGTGCAGCAGGTGCTGCCACTTCTAATCTCCCACCTTGGGAAGCAACAAGTGATGGGCCAAAGAAATGTGTGATAATCTCCTCCCTGCAAGATGCATTTAGCCAACTGGAATTTTAAATCCTTTCCTGAATTAACAGCAGGAAGGTTGGTTGTTGGTTTTTTTTTTTCCCTAGGAAAACAGGAGGTTAGATCAGATTGAGCATCAGGCAGCCACGGGTGGCTGGCTTTTCCCAGCAGGCTGAAGGCATCTGAAGGCTGAAGGCAGCTCTAGAACTGGGTGTTCTCCAGTTCTCACTACTCTGGCACGTTTCTCATCCAACATCTGCTTGCAGAAGATGGACACCTCGAGCACCAGGGTGTGCAGGCAGGGAGCAGCCCCTAGTTCCATGCCTTCAGCCTTCAGAGGCAGACAAACCAAGAAGACCTCCAGATGCCTCTCTGAGGTTCAGCCACTGAGGAGCATGGCTGGAGCAATAAGCTTGGAGGTAGCTTGATAGCAGGAGGCAACACTGAGACCAGAGTAACTAGTAGAAACGTAGAGAGTGACAAAATCCAGGTGAAAACAAAAACATCTGGTGAATTCAGAGGGCAGGAATGAGCTGGAGGCACCGAGAAGGAGCCAGAGCTCATGCATCTTTAGTTTCAACACCTGCTGCTCACGCAGTCCCAGCCCTGAGGCTCTCTGGTCACCACCCAAATGATCCTGTCCATCATCTTTTTCCCCATGGGTGGATATGCTGGGCTGTAAAATGGTGTGTCTGCTCTGTTAATAACCAGGAAAAGAGCCTCCAGCTCTCCAGGCTGGGTTTCAAGAGCAGCTAAAAAGGAAATGAGTACAAATGCTCTAATAGCCCAGGAAGGGCCCATTTCATCTTCCTCTTCTGCCCTACCCAGCACCTCTTTTCTACTTAGAACCATGGAATTGTTTTGGTTAGAAGGGTAGGATGGGAGGAATGTGGAAACAAGATCATGTCCCTGTGCTGGGCACTGGGGAGGGGGCACCTGGAGTCCTGGGGGCAGTTCTGGCCCCTCAGGACAAGAAGGACATGGAGGGGCTGGAGCGTGTCCAGAGAAGGGCAAGGGAGCTGGGGAAGGGGCTGGAGCAGAAGGAGAAGGGGCTGGAGAACTTGTGAGGAGCAGCTGAGGGAGCTGGGGGTGTCCAGCCTGGAGCAAAGGAGGCTGAGGGGAGACCTGCTGGCTCTGCAGCTCCTGAGAGGAGGTTGGAGCCAGGGGGGTCGGGCTCTGCTCCCCAGGAACAAGCGACAGGACCAGAGGGAACGGCCTCAAGTTGTGCCAGGGGAGGCTGAGGTTGGATCTGGGGAACAATTCCTTCCTGGCAAGGGTTGTCAGGGCCTGGCCCAGGCTGCCCAGGGCAGGGGGGGAGTCCCCATCCCTGGAGGGGTTTCCAAGCCCTGGAGATGGTGCTGAGGGACATGGGGCAGGGGTGGCCTTGGCAGGGTTTGGTAAATAATTGGACACTCTGATCTCCAAGGTGTTTTCCAACCAGAACAATCATATGATTCTACAAAGTGATTTAACAGGTGGGACAGCAGGGAAAGGGGTTGCACCCTCATCCCTTGGGGGTTGGGAAGCCCAGAGAGGGGCTGGCTGACCAGGGGGGACACAGGATGAAAGGTGCTGGTGGGGTCTCCAAGGGCACCTTCACTCACCTCTGGAGACTTTGTCAATGTCAACATAAAACCTCAGCATGGCAGAGCCCAGCATGAAAGCCACCCCTGGCCCGATGACAGTCACGGAGAACAGGATCCCTGCAGAAGGGGGGAGAGCAGAGAGGAGCTCAGCCCTGCCTGAAGGGACCTTGGGGGACAGGAGATCCCTTGAGCCAGGATTGCCCTGGACCAGGGTCCACCCCATCTGCCTCCAGCTGGTTTATCTCACACCTTTCCCAGGACAACTGCCCCGTGCTTCCCAGGATCCCTCCACAGAAAAGGTTTCTCAAAACTCAGATCCCTTCCTGCTGCTTTTCTTCACCATCCTAGACAGACTGAAAGAGACCCAGGAACAAGATATGCCCCTTGGCATAAGAAATACAAGGAATGCAAAGTTTCTTGACAAGGTCAAGGAGGTAAAAGCCATCAGCAAACTCTGTGAATGACTGATTAAAAAATTCAACCTATGGAAGATTCAGCCTCTGTCTCCCAGATGACCCTTCCAAATATGGTTCAGAGGTTGGGAGCACCTACCAAAGCAACATTTGCTGTGGTATTTTCAGTCCCTTGACAGAAATGAGCTGGTTTTCAGCCACCCTTGCTGTCCCGTTCAGTTCAAAAGGCCTTCACAGATAACAGCTGGAAAAGGGCTAGAAGGACCTGCAAGGACCACCCTGTCCATCCCACCATCCTGGGACTTCCCTCACAGGTGTGTGCACAAGCTCTTGCCCAGCACCCCCTCCCCTCAAGGATACCTGCCCACTTCCCAGATGGTTGATCCTGCTTTTTAAAGCTTCCTATAATTTTCCCTACACCTAAATGAAGTCTTCAGTGCTGCATCTTGAGCCCACAGCTGCCTCCCACGAACACAGAGCCCAGATGACACCTGTTCTCCTTGTTGAATCCTTTTTGGAGGACACAGTTATCATGTCCCATGCATTCTTAGCACTCCCAGGCCCCAAATCCCAGAATCTCCCATACAACGTGTTTTCCAACACTCCCAGTCAGTCTGCAGTCTGTCCAAGCTTGAAGAAGATAAACTAGTTGTTCCACCTTGAGAAGAGAAGGTTTCAGGGAGATCTTATCACCATGTTCCAGCCCTTAAAGGGTGGCTGCCAAGAAGATGGAGACTCCCTGTTTCCAAGGAGTCCCATGGAAAAGACAAGGGGTGATGGGCACAAGTTGCTCCTGGGGAGATTCCCATTGGACACAAGAGGGAAATGTTTCCCCATCAGGACAGTCCAACATTGGAACAGTCTCCAAGGGAAGTGGTGGATTCCCCCACATTGGGCAGTTTGAAGTCTCAGCTTGACAGGGTGCTGAGCCACCTCATGTCAACTGGAGTCGTGCCTGGAAAGGTTGGACCAGATGGTCCTTGAGGTCCCTTCCAACCTGGCATTCTGGGATTCCATGAAAATCAGGCAGAGTTTGATGTGAGCAGCTTTCTCTCTTAAGAGAACAATTGCTAAATTGGAGAACCACAGAATCCTGCTGGTTGGAGAAGACCTTTAAGATCATCAAGTCCAACCACAACCCAACTCTACCAACCGGCTGAGCCACCTCATATAAACTAGAGTAGCACCTGGAAAGGTGGGACCAGATGATCCTTGAGGTCCTGTGGGAAACTGTTCTTTTCTTCCCCACATAAGTCTAAACAAAATGCCCTGGCTTTCTGGGACTCTGTGATGCTTGTTTTGCACAAGCCTTCCCAGCACCGGGTGGAGCAGAAGGGCTGGAGCCACCTCTGCTCTCATCAGTGCAAACGAGTCCTGGCTGGCCTGGCTACCAGGGGCTGATTCTGGTTCCCCTCTCTCCACAGTAGCCCCAGTCTTACCTAAATAGAGGGGGGAGTTCCTCTCGCTGGCGAAGTCATCGATGTAGGAGATGCCAAAGGGCTGGATGGGGACTCCACCGATGCCCAGCAGCGCTTGGGCGGTGAACATGACCAGGAGAACCGCGTGGTTCTCCCTGGCAGCACGGGGGGTGCAGCTGCCTTGGCTGAGGTTCCCCTGGGATCCAGGCACCCCGGGCTGGCACAGGTCTGTGGTGTTGCTGAACATGCCTGTGGGGAGAAGGGGAGCAGGTCTGGGAGGAGAACTGCATCTGGTTCTGGGGTCCCCAGCACAGGGAGGACACGGAGCTGTTGGAGAGAGGCCAGAGGAGGCCCCGGAGATGCTGGGAGGGCTGGAGCAGCTCTGCTCTGGAGCCAGGCTGGGAGAGTTGGGGTGTTGAGCCTGGAGAAGAGAAGGCTCCAGGGAGACCTGAGAGCACCTTCCAGGGCCTGAAGGGGCTCCAGGAAAGCTGAGGAGGGGCTTGGGACAAGGGCAGGGAGGGCTGGGAGCAGGGGGAAGGGTTTCCAGCTGGCAGAGGGAGCTGGAGCTGAGATGTGAGGGAGAAATTCTGGGCTGTGAGGGTGGGGAGAGCCTGGCCCAGGTTGCCCAGGGAAGCTGTGGCTGCCCCATCCCTGGCAGTGTTGAAGGGCAGGTTGGATGGGGCTTGGAGCAGCCTGGGCTGCTGGGAGGTGGCCCTGCCCAGGGGTTGGATCTGGATGACCATGAAGGTCCCTCCAACCCAAACCAGTCTAGGATTCTATGACAAGGAGCTTGGTCTGGAGAAAGAACTTCCCCCAGATAGCAGCAAGCACCTAGATAAGCACTCGGCAGGTGTCTGGTGGGAAACATCAGTGGAAGAAAATGCAAAGAAAAGTGCAGATCTCACTGTCAGGTGTTCCCAGCAAGATGGATGCACAGGCCATGAGAAGCCGCCCTCACAGAAGAAGCAGAGCTGGGATCACTTCCAGGATCTTTGATAGATCTTGTAATAAAGGTAAGGGAGCAAAACTGCAGATGTTGTGAATAGCTCCTCAGGAAACAAGGACTCATTTTACCCAGAAATGGATTGCAGAGCTGCCCAAGTCAAAGTGCTGATTCCAGCACCTTTCTCTTCCTTAAAACACTGGGGGAGGGGATTGTGATGGTCACAGCAGGATTTCCATGGTTTTGCCCCAAATCATTTGCCGCTCCAAGTGCTCCACCTGGGGCCACCTGCCCCAGAGCTCCTGAAACCTGTGGCTAATTTTTTCCCAAGTGGCATTAGCACCTGACCCGTGTTTGCATCCATGAATTATTCCCTTATTAATCTTCCTTTGGTGGCTGCAGCTGCCTGAACCAGCTGCTCTCTCTGATGAGGCAGAGAAAACTGTTCAGTGGAGGTTTCTACAAGATTTGCTGGAAATTCATGGCAGGATTTGGGATGGTATGAACAGAGTGCTCTCCTCTCCTCTGTCCCTCTTCTCCCTCCCTTATCCCCTTCACCTTCTTTCAAGGAGAATATCCCAAATCCACCCTAACCTGCTCCTCCATCAGTGATTTACACCTGCACGTTTCTTTCACGAGAGGTTGATTTTCTAGTGGAGTCTAAAACCTCAATGGGTTCCCTCAAAACCAGCTCAGACAGACAGGGGAAGAGAGATGAGGTGCCCCACAAGTAAGGAATGAAACCAACACTCCCTCATGGCAGACAACAGCCTTTCACCCCCTAAGCTGCCCTGTTGGGTTGGGTCAGTCAAGCTTCTCCCCATCATTCTCGTTTCCTCCTCAGAACTCTTGTTTTCTTCCCCACAACCCATGTTTTCCTCCCCAGAACTCCATGTTTTCCTCCTCAGAACTCTTGTTTGCTTCCCCACAGCCCATGTTTTCCTCCCCAGAACTCTTGTTTTCTTCCCCATAACCCATGTTTTCCTCCCCACAACCCATGTTTTCCTCCCTAGAACTCTTGTTTCCTCCCCATAAAGGACTTCAGAGTTCATGAGAACTTATCTTATCCATGCTGTGGAAGTAAGGGAGCAGTTCATGTCCATGAGGACAACTTGCCTCAGCTCACAGGAGATGAGAGGTCCCATGGTTGGAGAAGACCTCCCTGCTACCTGCTCTTTGCTGCACAGACATGCAGAAGAGAAGAGGAATCAGAGGCTCAGCTGATGTTTTGGTGCTTTTCATGCCCACTTTCCTGTGGTTCCAGCTGTCCCCCAGCTCTGCTTCCCACCATCAAACTGTTGCCTCTCAGGACTGAGATGTTTTAACCCTGAGAACACTGAAACTCCCTGAGGACACCCCCAGAGCTTGCAGCCCCCTCGCCCCTCAAGGAAAGGTCGCTTCCCTGTCCTAGAAGGGATAAAATAAGTTCCTAGAGTACCTACTGGCAACTGACTGGTCATACTCGTAGGGTCCAGTGATGAAGTGGGGGAGAGACATGAGGAAGCCAGCCAAGGAGACAAGGATGGCCCCACAGCCGATGAACCGGGGTCTGTGCACTCTGCTCCCAAAGTAACTGACGAAGACGATCAGCAACGTGTTCCCCACCTGCAGCAGGACACACAAGGGCAGGAGGTGTCACAGGGGAAGGAGAGGAACAGGGGAAGAGCCTTGGCCTAGAAGAACCAGGCTGGTTTTCACCTCGTTGAAGGACGCCAGCAGCCCTGAGGTCTGGCTGGAGAGGCCGTAACGTCTCTCGATGGTGGAGATGGAGCTTTTCAGGTAACCAGAGACCAGGAGCTGGGACAGCTGCAGGAGCCCGTGGCAGAACACGAAGAACTGTCAACACAAAGTGAGAGCATCCAGCACGGTCACTGGGAGCTGCAACACGACGAATGGCATCTACACACTTTGATCCGCTCTGCTGGGACCCCCCTGCAGGGCTGGGAGCAGCTCTGGGGTCCCCAGCACAGGAAGGACACGGAGCTGTTGGAGAGAGGCCAGAGGAGGCCCCGGAGATGCTGGGAGGGCTGGAGCAGCTCTGCTCTGGAGCCAGGCTGGGAGAGTTGGGGTGTTGAGCCTGGAGAAGAGAAGGCTCCAGGGAGAGCTGAGAGCACCTTCCAGGGCCTGAAGGGGCTCCAGGAAAGCTGGGGAGGGGCTTGGGACAAGGGCAGGGAGGGCTGGGAGCAGGGGGAAGGGTTTCCAGCTGGCAGAGGGAGCTGGAGCTGAGATGGGAGGGAGAAATTCTGGGCTGTGAGGGTGGGGAGAGCCTGGCCCAGGTTGCCCAGGGAAGCTGTGGCTGCCCCATCCCTGGCAGTGTTGAAGGGCAGGTTGGATGGGGCTTGGAGCAGCCTGGGCTGCTGGGAGGTGTCCCTGCCCATGCAGGGGTGGCACCACATGAACATTTAAGTCCCTGTTAACTGACACCATTCCATGACTCTGTGATTCTACAATCTCCTACACAAAGGCACAATTACTGACCATGAGTCTTTGAAATGTTACCCCCCTCCTACCACCTGTGGTCTCTTGAAATGAGGTCAGACCCAGGACATAGTTCTCTGCCAAAAAAAGGGCAACAGGGCTGGTGTTTGTCAGGAGGGTTCAGCTCCTTTAGCTGGAAGTGGCTTTGGACAGAGAGGTCGTTTCACTTCGGATGTTGTGAGTTTGTGTTGGCCTTGACCCCAGAATCCAGCAGCACAAGTGGGAGGTTGCACAACCTTCCCACTCCTGTCCAGGCCAAGGAAGGCAACCATCCTAGTGCTGGCTGGAGCTCCTCTGGGACAGGAACAAGCCCTTCCCAACACAGCCACAAGCAGCTTCTTCAGAGAAAGTCAGGAGAAGGTCAAGGAGAGGAATTCAGACTCTCTGTTCTCCTTGCCTTCTGGATGGAAAGGACATTATCTCCTTTTGGAAAATGTGATGATTTGTCTCCACTTCCAGAAGGAAACCATCAGCTCACAGAAAACCCTCAGAACCAGACCTCCTCCAGAGTTTGGCACCCAGAAGCAAAGGAACTGCCCCAGGAGGGATGGAGATCACCTTCCCCTTCATCTACAGCTCTGCAAAGTGCTTGGTGAAGGAGAAGAGCTGAGAGCCATCTCCTTCCCTGCTGCCACCTGGCTGGCATCCTTCCAGTCCCCAAAGGAGTTAAAATAACCAGCCCTAATGAGATGGACCTCTCATTTCTCTGCAGGACAGGCTGGATATCCTGGATTCCCTGCAGACCTGCTGCCCTCAGCCTTGGGTGCTGCCCAAAGCCACCAAAATGCTGCTTTTTTGGTAGATGTTTTCCCAGCCTCTGGCCAGAGTGCAGCATTCCTTGCTCCCAGCTCCCACCAGGAGTGAGTCTTGCCTGGAGGAGCTGCTCAGCCTGGCCTGGATTTCTGCTCTGTCTCATTCTGACCCAGGGAAGATGGCAAACAGAGGGACTATTTACAGCTCAGGAAAGGGAAAAGGAGGATGTTCTCAGCTCCCTGAGAACTGGAGCACCAGGCTATGGGTCCCACCACCAGAAGTGACATGTTGGCATCATGCAAAGCAGGATGCAATCCAGGACCTTCCCTTTTACAGGCTTCTGTCACCCACTGAGGGACACAACAGGACCAGGAAAACATCCCCCAGCCCAAGAAAAAGCTTCCCCAGAGTCAGCTCTGCTGAAACTCCTACACTCCTGCAAGACATGCTGGCTGTGTCCAGGCTCTGCTTCCTACCTCCACGAGTCCAGATGGAAACGTGGAGGTCAGATCCATTTTTTTCCAGGCACCCACACCACACAGCCCAGTGCAGATCCAGACCCAGCACCTTCACAGCACGTTGGCCCACAGCAGCTCAGCACCTGCCCACCCAGCCTCTTCAGCACAGGACATCAAAAAGGGTTGGGAAGCTGGTGGTTTATTATCACAGAATCATAGATCAGAGAATCACAGAATGTCTTGGGGTGGAAGGGACCTCCAAAGGCCATCTAGTCCAACCCCCCTGCAACAAGCAGGGACATCTCACACTAGACCAGGTTGCTCAGAGCTTCAAGCCTGACCTTGAATGTCTCCAGGGAATGTCTCCAGCTCTCTGGGCAGCCTGTTCCAGTGATCCACCACCCTCATAGCAAAGAACTTTTTCCTTGTGTCCTAATTCTCCCCTGTCTGGGCAGGCTGAAGCAGGGGAAAAAGAGATGGCCCTGCAAAGGACACCTTGGTGTCACCTCTGGGCAAGGGCCCCAGTTCTGGCTGCAGGGACTCTTTGCTCTTAGCCACCGAATCCCAGCAGGGCTGGTGACCTGCCAGGAAAAGGAGGAAGAGCCTGGGGGACTTCAGATCTGCTGGAGAGATGGATGACCCCGTTTGTCTTTGGCTGCAGACGTGGGGCTGCATTTTGTCCTGCAGCAAAACTCCCTTGTTTACATTCCTGTCCCTGATCAAAACATCTGGCTGTCTCGAATGGCCTGGAGGGCTGCCTTTCACACCCGGGAGGGGAGACCACTACTGACACCAGCCTGACCTTCCTAATGGAGACATTTCCCTGGGGACCAACAGCTCAGCTCTGCCTCAGAACCTCAGGGCATAAAGGGAAGACACGGAGCTGTTGGAGAGAGGCCAGAGGAGGGTCATGGAGATGCTGGGAGGGCTGGAGCAGCTCTGCTCTGGAGCCAGGCTGGGAGAGTTGGGGTGTTGAGCCTGGAGAAGAGAAGGCTCCAGGGAGACCTGAGAGCACCTTCCAGGGCCTGAAGGGGCTCCAGGAAAGCTGGGGAGGGGCTTGGGACAAGGGCAGGGAGGGATGGGAGCAGGGGGATGGATTAAAACTGGAAAAGGGAGATTTTTCATCTCCGGGGCCTCCTCTGGCTCCGTGTCCTTCCTGTGCTGGGGACCCCAGAGCTGTTCCCAGCCCTGCAGGGGGGTCTCAGCAGAGCAGAGCAGAGGGGACAATCCCCTCCCTGGCCCTGCTGGCCCCACTTCTTGTGATGCAGCCCAGGACACGGGTGGGTTCTGGGCTCCAGCTCATGTTGAGCTTCTCACCCAGCATCACCCATCTCCTCAGGGCTGTTTGGACTTGGGACTTTCCACCCTCTCAAAGTACAGGCTGTGAATCCTGTCCCATGTGATGAGCCTTGCGTGGGCTTGACAGGAGGGTGTGACAAGAAGAGCCACAATTCAGGTCTTCTCCTTGCAGTGCTTGGCTGCCAGCCTGGCTTTGGCTGAGTCCCAAAAGTTGAGTCTGAACTTGTTCCTGGGTCAGGTTGGGGACTATTCCCTTATGCCCAAGGCCACTGGGAACAGAATAGCCCTGTGTCCATCCTACCCTACTCCCTGAGCCTTCAAAGGCTTTTCACCCTAAAATGCTTGCTTGGAATTCTCCTCAGCTTGCCAAGGGTTTTTTTGGGAAAGCAGGAGCTGGCTCAGGGCTGAGTCAGGGGCCAGGTGTCAAGCTGAGGTCTGATGGGGGGTGACCAGTATGCAAAACACCCTCTCCAGTCCCTGGAGGAGCTAAACTGGAGACTGGTTTGAAGCTGCCCAGCTGTGCTCCCCTGGCCTGCACTGGGGTGAAGGTGCAGGGCAGGCTCAGCACCCGGGGTGTGCCCAGGGATCTGACCACACCACCAGGAACTGCAAGACCTCCCACTTTGCTCCCCACAGCCCCAACGTGGAGAAATGGGGAGCACAGAAAGTCTGGAAGATCCTGCAAAAAAAGATGTTGTTTGTTCAGGGGTTTTTTTATGTGACCTTTTCCCAGAACCAGCTGACTTGAAATCCCTGCAGAAGTTGCAGAAGATGTAGACAATGGTCTTCACATTCCTGTTTCTTTCTTCCTTTTCAACCATTTCCATCTTGATTTTGACTTCCTAAATGTTCCTCTGCTTGCTCTGGGGTAGGGTTGGGACTTGTGTCCAGGCACCCTTGTGCAATAACCATCTGGCTGTCCAGGCTTTTATAAATCTCTTGGTCTTTGCTCTTTGCAACTTTCAAGTGCAGAAGTGGGAAGTGTGGGCCTCTCTGAGGTCTTTGGCTTAGCAGGTATTTTTAAAAAGGCCCACGTGGAAGAAAAAGGGATTGAAATGTTTAATTAAAAGCTGCTCTTGGTAGCTCCAGCTTAGGAAGCTGAGGAGGCTCAAGTTAAACATAAGGAGGAACTTGTTGCCTGTGAGGGTGGCAGAGCCCTGGGCCAGGCTGCCCAGAGAGGCTGTGGAGGCTCCTTCTCTGGAGACATCCCAACCCCTCTGGAGGTTCCTGTGGGATCTGCTGGAGGTGACCCTGCTCTAGGGGGTTGGACTGGATGGTCTCCAGAGGTCTCTTCCAACCCTGACCACTCTATGATTCTGACTCTGCCAGGCAACCCATGGGGATTTCCTTCCCTTGGGTTCTTCCTGCTGTTTGCACTGTGGTCAGATGCCCTGGCAGCTCCTTCACCACCCCCACTCCCTTGGTGGGACACTGTGGGTATCTGAGGGCTCTTGCTGGGCTTTCTTTAACCACCCCACCAGCTCCTGGCATTGCCCAGCTCCCCATCCTCCTCCTCCAGCTTCCTGGAGCTGCTGTGATCTCCTCAGGATGCCCTGACTCCAACAATGCCCTAATACCCTTCTACTGACCCAAGCTTCTGCTCTCCTCCATGTTCCCCAGGACCTGCAGCACTGCTTTTCTCTTCCAGAAAAGGGAAGGAGAAGCATCTAAGAAGGCACTGCAGATTTCAGAGGAGGAGGTCTCTGCACTCCAAGTCTGGATGTTCATCAAATCATGGAACTATAGAATGGTTTAGATGGGAAGGGACCTTAAAGATCATCTAGTTCCAACCCCCCAGGTTCATCCTCTAAAGTTCTGCCCTCCAGGCTGTGGCTGGGCCCCCCAAACCCAAGCAGAATGGGAGGACACAGGTGGTGGTTGCTCCGTGGGCTCCATAAAGTGCAGGATCCTTCTTCCAGTGTAGGGCTTTGGTCAGGGTGACCCGAGCTGCAACCAGCAGCTTTCTGGGGCAAAAAACCAAAACCCTTTGATGACCAGATGGTTATTGCACAAAGGTGCCTGGATACAAGTCCCAACCCTACCCCAGAGCAAGCAGAGGAACATTTAGGAAGCCAAAATCAAGATGGAAATGGTTGAAAAGGAAGAAAGAAACAGGAATGTGAAGACCATTGTCTACATCTTCTGCAGCTTCTGCAGGGATTTCAAGTCAGCTGGTTCTGGGAAAAGGTCACATAAAAAAACCCTGAACAAACAACATCTTTTTTGCAGGATCTTCCAGACTTTCTGTGCTCCCCATTTCTCCACGTTGGGGCTGTGGGGAGCAAAGCGGGAGGTCTTGCAGTTAAAGCTCTGGAAGGCCAAGTCTCCTCTTGCTCCTCAGGGAGTCATTGTGGGCAACCACCTTAACCACGGAGCATTTCTAGGCTGGGGAATGTTTTAATGAGTGAGAAACAAGAGAGCTGGGCATTGCTGGGGTGTGATTGCCAGTTGGATTTCCAGTTTGCCCTGTTGTAGCTGGTGGGGGGTGGGTGAGCCCCAGCAGTGTGTCTCTCACCAGGCTCCTCTGGGACCTCCCATGACACGTGGGGCATGACTGAGCTGGTGGAGACCCTGCACCTCTCTCAGAGCTGGGAGACAGCCCATGGCACAGGGCAGGCAGATCCTCTGCATCCTCCTTCTGTGCCATCCAGTGACTTTGCCCAGGGATTTGAGGCTGGGATCCCTCCACCCCTGGACATGGGACTGGTGGGATCTGCCAACCTGGTTCTGATGGGCTACCCCAACTTGGGCCAAGGGCAGGGCATGCTGAGCTTCTCATCCACCATCACCCCCAGGTCCTTCTCCTCTGGGCTGTTTTCAGTCTAACCTGGGTCTGTGCTTGGGATTGTCCTGACCCAGGTGGAGGACCTTGCACTTGGCCATGTTGAACTTCATGCAGTCTGCACAGTCCCACCTCCCCAGCCTGTCTCAGCTGCATTTTGACACGTGTCAATTCATCTTCATGACACATCCTGTCCCTCTTCGTACCTGCATTTATTTCTATCTCTATGTAAAAAACTGCAGAGCTGTGAGTTTTGGTCCTTCAGCCAATTCAAACACACAAACCACGTTGTGCAAGGGCTTTGTGTTTCTACAGAAACAAGTCCAACCCTGGCCTTGAAGTTATGTTTCCTGAAGAAGTCATTTAGAAACCGGACGGGGTGACCTCACTTCTTGAAAGCAACAAAAAAAACCAACAACCCCAAACAAACAGAAAACAACTGGGGGGAAAAAGGAAATCTGGGGAAAACATCCTGTGCTGAGCTGAGCAGAATTGTGACCTGCATGGTCAGCTCTGCCTTGGGGGTGAAAATCACAGAATCATGGAATGGTTTGGGTTGGAAGGGACCTTGAAGATCATCTAGTCCCAACCCCTGCACGGGCAGGGGCACCTCCCAGCAGCCCAGGCTGCTCCAAGCCCCATCCAACCTGCCCTTCAACACTGCCAGGGATGGGGCAGCCACAGCTTCCCTGGGCAACCTGGGCCAGGCTCTCCCCACCCTCACAGCCCAGAATTTCTCCCTCACATCTCATTTAAATTTCCCCTCTTGCACTTCTAATCCATCCCCCCTCGTCCTCTTGCTGTTATCATGGACATCATAAAAAGAAAAACCAACTTCCACAAAGCCCGAGGCTCAGAACCTCTTGGAGATCTGGGGTTTGTTGCCCCTGGGCTCTGGGACCTTCACTGCCAGAAGTTCAAGACTGCAGAACCTGAAAGTTCAACTGGCCTTGCAAGATCACGGGGCTGCTGCTGCTGCTGCTGGGAGGAGCCACCTGCACCCCCAGGGCCATTCCTGCCACGGGGAGCACTCTCCAAACACCTTGTGCCAAGAGAAATCCCATCAGGGCCCTCTGCAGAAGGCTCAACATCTCCTCACCAGCCCAGCAACCCAAGCTGGGGGCTCCAGGAAGCAGGGATTTACCTTGATGCTGAGAAAGGGGCTCCTGCAGAGGGTGTGCTGGGAGGGACCCGAGGAGCTGCTCTTCCTGGCTGTCCCGGCCATCCTGCCAGCTCTGCTGTGTCCTCCTGCCAAAAGAGATCACCCAGCACCACGTTCAGCTGCTCTGCCCAACTCACAGCATCTCAGTGTGTCAGGGCTTGGAAGGGACCCCCAAAGATCCTCAAGTCCAACCCCCCCTGCCAGAGCAGGACCAAAAACCAGGGCAGATCCCACAGGAACACGTCCAGAGAGGTCTGGAAAATCTCCAGAGAAGGAGACTCCAAAACCTGCCTGGGCAGCCTGTCCCAGGGCTCTGGCACCCAGCTGAGCACAGCAAACCCCTCAGCAAACACCCGCACAGCAGCACAGGGCTGGCACAGGCAATTAGGAGCTGCTCCTAATGAGGAATGAACCCCCAGGCTTCGTTTCTTCCCACATTTTGCTCCTGCAAAGGCACGAAGCAGCGCGGGGACACCGTGTCAGTCACCGGGACACCTGAGAGGTTCAGCATCAACAATCAAAGCAGACCTTCAAAGCAGGGCTGGGACCTTGCTTCTCTATCCCACCCATCCCAGAGCGTAATTAAAGGAGGTGCTGATCAACATAACCCAGGGGAATACGGTTCAAAGATTATTTAGGTGAGTCCTGTTCAAGGTCCTTATCACCCTTTACAGCCCTCTCAGGGCCCGGGGTGGTGGGGCAGAGCTGGCAGGAGATGCAGGATTGACACCAGGGATGGTTGTGCTGCCATCCAGAGGGACCTCAACCAGCTGGAGAACTTCAGGAAGTTCTGCCAGCAGAAAAGCAAAGTCCTTCCCTGGGGAGAACAACCCCAGGTACCAGCAGAGGCTGGGAGCAGAACAGCTCTGCAGAGAAGGACCTTGGGTTGAACACAAGACAACAACTCTCCCTCACCCCAAGGAGAAACATCTGGGCTGCATTAGAATCATGGATTTTTTTGGTTGGAAAACACCTTGAGGATCCTCCAGCCCAACCCTTCCCCCAGCCCTGCCAAGGCCACCCCTGCCCCGTGTCCCTCAGCACCATCTCCAGGGCTTGGAAACCCCTCCAGGGATGGGGACTCCCCCCCCTGCCCTGGGCAGCCTGGGCCAGGCCCTGACAACCCTTGCCAGGAAGGAATTGTTCCCCAGATCCAACCTCAGCCTCCCCTGGCACAACTTGAGGCCGTTCCCTCTGGTCCTGTCGCTTGTTCCTGGGGAGCAGAGCCCGACCCCCCTGGCTCCAACCTCCTCTCAGCAGCTGCAGAGCCAGCAGGTCTCCCCTCAGCCTCCTTTGCTCCAGGCTGGACACCCCCAGCTCCCCCAGCTGCTCCTCACAAGTTCTCCAGCCCCTTCTCCTTGAGCTCCAGCCCCTTCCCCAGCTCCCTTGCCCTTCTCTGGACACGCTCCAGCCCCTCCATGTCCTTCTTGTCCTGAGGGCCCAGAACTGCCCCCAGGACTCCAGGTGCCCGCTCCCCAGTGCCCAGCACAGGGGCACGATCCCTGCCCTGCTCCTGCTGCCCACCCTGTGGTGACACAGCCAGGATGCTGGTGGCCTCCTTGGCCACCTGGGCACCTGTTGACTGATGTTCAGCTGCTGTTGACCAACCCCCCCCCCGGTCCTTTTCTGCTGGGCACTTTTCAACCTCTGTTCCCCAGGCCTGGAGCAATGGATCCCATTGTATTTTCAATACTCCAAGAAGGAAGGAGAACAAACTTTACTGCCCAGAGCTATGGGACTCTCCTTGCTCTGACTGACCCCATCATGTCCTTGAACCACACTGAGATCTTGGCTTCTTTTTGTCTGGTATCCACCACATACCCAGCCTGACCATCTCAAGCAGCAAACAGGTCTCCAGGGTTCCTCTTCTAATCCCACCCTGAACCCCATCAACAAGGAGCACCCCAGGGTCTTCATATGGTGCCTGGTCTCCCCTGATGTCAATCTCCTGGAGCTTTATTCTCCTCCCCATGGCAGTGCAGCTCCACAACCCCCAGAGCAGCTCCTCTGGTTTGGGTGGATGCACCTGAGACCCAGATCCAACCTCCATATGATATGCTGCACTTCAGAAAGTCCATCTTGCTTCCTCAGGATGTTTGGAACACACGTTGCAGGGTGACACTGGGAGCTGGAGGTCAGTGCTGCCCAGTGAGATAAACACCAGCAGCAGCCAAGAGACAGGAAAAAGGGCTGGGAGGAAAAACCCAGCTGGGCATTAGCTCAGGTCTTGGAAGGTCCTGAAGCACTCTTGGGGCAAGGGTGAGGGATCTGCCCAGACATGAAGATCCCAGCAAGGTGAGGCCAAGCTCACCAGTTGCTGCTGAGGTCACATTTGCTGCTAAAATGTCCTCATGGGGTAGAACTGGTTTCAGCTCAGCCAGGGCTGCTGGTTGCAAGGTGTGCAGGGGTGTCAGCATGAGATGAAGCAGCTCTGGAGACACTGGGTGGCCAAACTGCCTTCCCAAGAGCAGGCTGTAGACAACCATTGCTCTGCCTAAATGAGGGTGGGTTTTGGGGACTTCTCCACAGGCTCAGAGGCAGGAGCTCCTGCCTACAAGAGGGCTCAGCAAGTCCTTCTCTATCCCTCCATATGCTGGGTCTCTGATGGTTTAAAGTTCTTTTGCTGGAGCCACCAAGAGAAGAAGGACACGGAGCTGTTGGAGAGAGGCCAGAGGAGGCCCCGGAGATGCTGGGAGGGCTGGAGCAGCTCTGCTCTGGAGCCAGGCTGGGAGAGCTGGGGTGTTCAGCCTGGAGAAGAGAAGGCTCCAGGGAGAGCTAAGAGCACCTTCCAGGGCCTGAAGGGGCTCCAGGAAAGCTGGGGAGGGGCTTGGGACAAGGGCAGGGAGGGCTGGGAGCAGGGGGAAGGGTTTCCAGCTGGCAGAGGGAGCTGGAGCTGAGATGTGAGGGAGAAATTCTGGGCTGTGAGGGTGGGGAGAGCCTGGCCCAGGTTGCCCAGAGAAGCTGTGGCTGCCCCATCCCTGGCAGTGTTGAAGGGCAGGTTGGATGGGGCTTGGAGCAGCCTGGGCTGCTGGGAGGTGTCCCTGCCCATGGCAGGAGGGTTGGATCTAAGATGATCTTGAAGGTCCCTCCCAACCCAAACCATCCCATGATTCTGTGATTCCTGCCTCTCATTCTCACCCGTGGTGTTCCTGCACCTCCCCAGGATGAACCCTTCCACATGTGCTTCCTGGCTCCCACCCACCACCTGAATGTAACCAGGCAGAGCCCTGGAAATCCCTGGGAAGCCAACATCCCCCTCCCTGCACTGCTGACCTGCTTCCCTTCCCACCTGCCTTCCCACTCCATCTGGGGAGTGAATTCTTTGACAAGGTCTGGGTTGGCTCCTTTAGCCCCAAGACTTCCTCCTCAGGAAGCTGCATTGTTTGGAGGCACATTAAAGCCATCAAGCTCGTTGTTCACCACACTCTGCTGGATGTTTCCATCCCAGCAGCATCTCCAGGCTCCCCAGCAAACGAGGTGAAAGGCTCTGCACTCTTTTTTTTTTGGTGTAATTATCTTTCCCCCACCACGAGCAGCAAAGGAGCAAGAACCGTGGCCTCAAACAAATTAACAAACGTGTGGGTTGATGCCAGTTCTACCAGGAGGAGCCCGTGGTGTTTATACAGCCCTGAAGTGCAGCCCACAGGGTGGGAGGGTCGTTAAAGAAGGGGACATGGAGGCTGCTGAGTTCCAAGCTCTGTGGCATCCTCTGCAAAAAGCAGCTGCTGCCTCAGCTCCATCTCAAGAGACAGAAGAAGATACAGGATGGGATCAATCAGGTGAATTTGATCATAACTTCAAGCAACAGTGAAAAGCTCCCCTGAACCTCTGGAGGGTTGAGCAGGAGCACCTGCCTGGCTCTGGGAGCAGAGCTGTGCTGAATGATTTATTTACAGCTCCTGACTTGGCTGCTGGAGCCTCTTGAAAGCTCAGGGGCTACACTGGGAGAGAAAAAGATGCCAGGGTAGGAAGGGAGGAGAGGAAAAGGAGCCTGAGCCTGGATTTGCAGGGAGAGGCATGTTCATGGAGCAGGTGACCACTGGGGGCTTGATGCCCTTCTCTCCTGCTTATCTATTTGAGCACCTTCCCCAGCCCTCCTCACTCAACTGACCTAAACCAACCAACCCTGTGGTCCCTTGGGGTATTTTGGTGCCCCTGCCCATCCCTTCCAGACCCTCCTTTAAATACGTGCACCCTGAAACCCTCCAGGGTGTCCCAGGAGCTGCTACACCTGGAATTAGTCCAACCTCTTCCCCCATCAGCTTTCATAGTCTTCTTGGTAGGAGACTAACCCTGGTAGAAAACTAAATGGGGTGTCAGGGGGGTGGAATCAGTCTCTTTTCCACAGTGCCCAGTGACAGGACAAGGGGCAATGGGCACAAGCTGGAGCACAGGAGGGTCAAGCTGAACATGAGGGAGAAGTTCTGGGCTGTGAGGGTGGGGAGAGCCTGGCCCAGGTTGCCCAGGGAAGCTGTGGCTGCCCCATCCCTGGCAGTGTTGAAGGGCAGGTTGGATGGGGCTTGGAGCAGCCTGGGCTGCTGGGAGGTGTCCCTGCCCATGCAGGGGGGTTGGACCTAGATGATCTTTCCGGTCCCTTCCAACCCAAACCAGTCTGTGATTCTATGATTCCATCACTAAAGCATAAGCTGAGGTGCTTCTACAAGAGCTTGGACTCCCCAGCGACCTCCAGAGCCCCCCCAGACCTGCTCCCTGCCAAACCTTCAGCTCCAACTGCTTTAGGAGGACGTTGGACCCAGGTTCCCCCACACTCCAGGGAGGGGTTTTAAGCTGAGCAGAAGAACACCCTGTTTGGTTTTCGGGGTGCTGTGCCAGGGGCAGCTTGGGTGCCTCTCACATCTGCAGGAGGTGAGAAAGCCCCTGCCCAGAAAAGGGGGGTCTTAGGGTCTTTTTGCAAGCACTGATACCACCCCTGCAGCACAAGCAGGAAGGAACTCACCCCAGGTCTGTGAGACCAGGTTGTTGCAGATGGTGTGAAGGAAACCACTCACCCCCTTCCCAGACCCAAAGGGACATCCCACCTTATCCTCATGAGCCACTGGAGAGCAACCAGGCTGTGTCTGCACACCATGGTCATACCCAGTGCCAGAGGCTGCTGGTTGTCAGCTGGGAATGGGATCTAGAGGGTTGGGGAGGGTTGGAAAACCAGGCTGTGTCCAAGGACAAACGCAGGAGGGAGGGCAGAGGTTGCTCCAAGGTGCCTTCAGAGCCAAGGGCAGGGCAGCAGCATCCCCCCTCCTTCCCAAGCCCCCTCCTGCCAGCACCAGGTTTCTGCATCTTGGTCTCTTGGAGTTGGGCATGGGACATTTCTGCAAAGCTGGAGTAGATGCCACCACATGATTTCAGCCATCTGCTCCTGCTGAGCCACTCACCAGGATGACAAAGCTGCTGGGAGCAGCTTGGTGGCCTTTCACTGACCAAAGAGGATGGGCTTGCCCTCTAGATGGATGAGATGTCTGAGAAACACAGGGATGGGGCAAGGAGGGATGGCAAAGGTCTGTTCCTGCCTGAACATCTCCCCATGGGGTTGTCTCAGCAGGAGGGGTCCCTTCCTGGGGTGATCTTATAGAATCACAGAATGTTTGGGTTGGAAAGGACCTTAAAGACCAACCCCCCTGCATGGGCAGGGACACCTCCCAGCAGCCCAGGCTGCTCCAAGCCCCATCCAACCTGCCCTTCAACACTGCCAGGGATGGGGCAGCCACAGCTTCTCTGGCCAACCTGGGCCAGGCTCTCCCCACCCTCACAGCACAGAATTTCTCCCTCACATCTCAGCTCCAGCTCCCTCTGCCAGCTGGAAACCCTTCCCCCTGCTCCCAGCCCTCCCTGCCCTTGGCCCAAGCCCCTCCCCAGCTTTCCTGGAGCCCCTTCAGGCCCTGGAAGGTGCTCTCAGGTCTCCCTGGAGCCTTCTCTTCTCCAGGCTCAACACCCCAACTCTCCCAGCCTGGCTCCAGAGCAGAGCTGCTCCAGCCCTCCCAGCATCTCCGGGGCCTCCTCTGGCCTCTCTCCAACAGCTCCGTGTCCTTCCTGTGCTGGGGACCCCAGAGCTGCTCCCAGCCCTGCAGGGGGGTCTCACGAGAGCTGAGTGATCTATAACTTCTACCAAACCCACCAGACCCCAGGGTTTCCCACCTGCACACACACTCTGCCCAGGCCCAGGGAGCTGGTGCTGCACGGGGAGCACCCACACACCAACTTGCTTCTTACTCATTTATTTCCACAGGGAATTCAGGGGGGGTTGTGTTCACTCTCTAGACCAATCCATAGATTATCAGTCCCCCAAATTTCGAGGGGAGAACAGTCAGATTTGCTGCTGTGGGAGCTGGGAATGGTCCTGGTCCCTGCGTGCCAGAGGGGCTGACAGGAGGGCTGGTGCAGGGAAAAGCTGCTCCAGTGAACAGGGAACTGAGAGCAGAGTTTGGGGGAAGTTAAAAAACTTCCTCAGCCAGCAAAAGTGAGGTGGAAAGGAGCTGGTTGTAAACACTCAGGAGGAAACACTGAGGGTAGAAGGGATGGTGGTGACATTCTGGGGCAACGTTGGGTCAAGGAGCAAGAGCTGGAAGCAGGGGCTGGAGGTGGCAGAGAGAAGGGGAGAGAGGCTGAGCTTTTGGGCAGCAGAGGGAGTTAATTCTTGGCACAACTAAATGTCATCCTTCTGTTGTTTAAGATTGAACCAGGCTGCAGAAGGTCTCAGTGGGGGGGGGGGGGGGGGGATGCTGCTGCTCTTCTCTTTGCTGCCAGGTTTTTTTGTCCCACCCTTGGGAAGAAGCATCTCCTGCTCCCCCCGAGAGCAGGGCTGGGGTGGCAGGCTCAGATGGATCAAGGAAGCCCAGTGAAAAAGGAGGTTATATCCTGCAAGTCCCCAGACCTGCAGCTGGAGCCACATCTGGTCCTGGCTGAGCATCCTGTGCTTGGCCAGCAGGGAGTCCACTCCTGCATCCCTGGGGAGAACCTTATCCCCGGGTTTTCCCAGCCAGCCACCCACCTGCAACTTCTCCCAGAGGGTATTTCAGGGCCCTGCAGGGTTTGAATCATGTTCCAAGCCAGAAACTCCCCATGTCCCTCACACCAATGTCTCCATTTCTTTTGAAAAGGAACATTCTCAGAGCCAGGGGCCCAACAACAGGTCCCAGGCTGGATAATGAAGCTCCCAAATCATCCCTCAAATCCACATTTAGCAAAGTAATGGCTTGAGACACCAAACATCTGATCCTGGGTCCTGCCAGGGCATGGGCAGCAAGTTCAGGATGAAGCTGGGAAGTGCTGCTGAGCTGCAGAGAGACCTGCCCAGTGCAAACTAGCAACCCCAGGGCGGCACTGGGACCAAACTGGGAGCCAGGAAGAACGGAGAAGGTGAGGTGGGACCTACTTTGTTCCTAAACCAAGATCCCCAGAGATTCCTGGGCTGCTGCAGGGAAGGCAGCAGATCAAGAAGCCCAGCAAGGCTGAGTTAGGATTGAGCCCAGAGGAAGCATTTCAGAGCCTGGAGATGCCCCCACATCCAGCAGCCATGCTGGGAAAGGCAAGAAAACTGGAGGAGTAGGAGAGAACAGAGAGGAATTGGAGCACAGTGCAAAATAAATCACTGCATCATCCCATCGTTTTGGGAAACACCCTGAGGATCCTCCAGCCCAACCCTTCCCCCAGCCCTGCCCAGGCCACCCCTGCCCCGTGTCCCTCAGCACCATCTCCAGGGCTTGGAAACCCCTCCAGGGATGGGGACTCCCCCCTGCCCTGGGCAGCCTGGGCCAGGCCCTGACAACCCTTGCCAGGAAGGAATTGTTCCCCAGATCCAACCTCAGCCTCCCCTGGCACAACTTGAGGCTGTTCCCTCTTGTCCCAGGGCTTGTTCCTGGGGAGCAGAGCCCGACCCCCCTGGCTCCAACCTCCTCTCAGCAGCTGCAGAGCCAGCAGGTCTCCCCTCAGCCTCCTTTGCTCCAGGCTGGACACCCCCAGCTCCCTCAGCTGCTCCTCACAAGTTCTCCAGCCTCTTCTCCTTCTGCTCCAGCCCCTTCCCCAGCTCCCTTGCCCTTCTCTGGACACGCTCCAGCCCCTCCATGTCCTTCTTGTCCTGAGGGGCCAGAACTGTCCCCAGGACTCCAGGTGCCCCCTCCCCAGTGCCCAGCACAGGGGCACGATCCCTGCCCTGCTCCTGCTGCCCACCCTGTGGTGGCACAGCCAGGATGCTGGTGGCCTCCTTGGCCACCTGGACAAGCTTTGTCCAATTCCAGCTCTCCCGTGCTTGCCAACAAGCCAAACCCCGGCTCAGCCTGCACTGACCCACAGCTGCTGCCTCCTACTGGATGCCAAAGCAGATGGATGTCACGATCCAAGCTCCTTCCTGGAGACTTTTCACCTCCCTGGGGGCTGGGAGGAAGGATGTTCTGCTCTGCCCGCTGGAGCTGCAGCAGCAGGAGAGGTGCCCTCACCACCTCCAGGAGACACCAGGTAAGGCCACCAGGCAAAGCTGCTGGGCTGAAACACAGACACGAGTTTTTATAACCTCCTGGAGCAGCTCAGACCAGGACACAAGCCCTCTCTCTTTTTTTTTTTTTTGCCTGGTTTGCCTTTGTTCTTGGATTTATTCCAAGGACCATCATGGTCCACAAATCCCACCCCTGATTTCTGATCCATAGAAGGGATTCCAGCTGGATAAAGCTCATGGCATGGCTGCAGAGCCATGGACACTGGGAAAGGGAGCCTCAGACTCCTACCTGAAAGGGCTCCAGGAAAGCTGGGAAGGGACTTTGGACAAGAGCAGGGAGTGAGAGGACAAAGGGTAATGGATTAAAACTGGAAGAGGGGAGATTGAGGTTGGACATGAGGAGGAAATTCTGGGCTGTGAGGGTGGGGAGAGCCTGGCCCAGGTTGCCCAGGGAAGCTGTGGCTGCCCCATCCCTGGCAGTGTTGAAGGGCAGGTTGGATGGGGCTTGGAGCAGCCTGGGCTGCTGGGAGGTGTCCCTGCCCATGCAGGGGGGTTGAAAATAGATGGTCTTGAAGGTCCCTTCCCACCCAAAATATTCTGTGGCTCTGTGATTCAGTTGAGACAGGAGTGAGGGATGTTCCCCTCTGACACAGCAATTGCCCCAAAGCACCAGAGGGTTGAGACCCAGAGTCCCTCCCTCCACCTGGCAGAGAGCCTTGGGAGCCTCTCGAGTCAAGAGAAACCTCCTGAGCAGGAGCAGGACTTTCACCCTCTCTAGGTGGACACGAAGTATCCTGGAGCAACCCCACACCTCTGCCCTGAGGTGTCCCCCAAAAAAACCCCTTTCTTCCCTCTCCCTACAGCCAGGAGATGCTGCCACGGATGCAGCACAGGAGCTGGAAGCAGAAGGGTGCAACAACCCCCACCCAGGCTTGGATGTGGTCCCACCCCATCCCACCACAGCCATCCCAGTTGTCCTCACGCCCAAACCACAGCTGAAACCTGACAGGAGCAAGTGTGGCCATGCCCAGCTGGGCTCTGCATCTCCTTCCAGCATTTCACCTCCCCTCTGAGGGTTAAACCCCCCAGGTTTTCAGGGGGGACAGGCTGGCTCCCAGGAGGCTGTGCCCACCTCCACCACTGGCAGGTTTAAGGGATCCACCAACTCCACCATTTGCAAGATCCAAGAGAAAAACTCAAAATAAGCCTCTTTTCCCCAGGAATGGTCCAGCTAAGGAAGGCTCAGGGATGCCAGCAGGAGCAGCCAGGGACACAAGGCTTGTCCCCAGGCTAAGCCCACACCAGATGTAGGTAACAAATACAAGGGATGCAGCCCATCACCTTGGTCCCTGGGCTTTCCAAGCCCACCCTGCACCTTCACCCCACGGCTGCTTTTCCCTGGAGTTCATCCTGCTCCCCCACTGCCAATTTTCTCCCAGCCAGGAGGGTCTCAGCAGCTTTTCCCCAAGCAACAGGGTGATCCTGCCTTGACTCGGTTCCTTTCCCAAGAAACATGAAGCTGGGGAAGTTTGGGTCAGGCCAGGATCCCCGTGTGACACCAACAGGTCCATCCCTGCCTGGCACCCTCCCCGAGATCCCACCAAACCCTGGGGTGAGATGAAGAGTTGCCATAAAAGAAGCAGCAAAACCAGAAGGAGAAACCAAGCGTGGCAGCCAGAGGGTTTGGGAAAACTCCCTGCAAAGGAGGAAACCAGTGGAGCTGCCTTCCCGGGCAAAGAAAACCAAGACTCAAAGAAACTCAAGCCCAGAGGAAGCAACAAAATCCATGTGCAAGAAACGGGCACCAAGAGCAGGGGTGGCTGCTCCCTTCCCACCCCCCCACCCCCCCCCCCCTTTAAGCTGCTGCAAAGCCAAAAAAATAAAGAGTTCATGGAATCTTGGAAAAACGACCCCGGGGAGAAGCAGCTTGAGCAACTTTCCCAGCTACATGAGAAAATTCCCAGCTACACGAGAAACTTCCCACCTCCCCAACCCCAAAACTCATCCTGCAGCCCCAGGGGGCTCAGGAGCAAAGCCCCTCCAGCCCAGCAGCTCCTCCAGGGGCAGGGGCTGCCCTACTCACAATTCCAGGGCTCCGATCCCACTGCTCAGGGAGGACAAAGTTCCCTCTGCCCAGCTGGGACCATTCACCACTTTTACTTCCCAGCCCGGAGGTGGGGATGGCTGTGGGGAGGTGGGGCTTAGGCTGCAGCTTCAGAAGGACAGTGGAACCAGGAGGGTTGCAACCCCTTCCCACGGGAAGTTATGCTTATTTTTTCTTTCTTACCTACCTTGTCTTCCTTCTGAAGTTGCCACCCCAGAAGTGACAGAGCTGCCCGTGGGGTTTGCTGCTGCTGGGCTTTGCAAAACTGCTTCCACAGTCCCAGTCCAAACTGGGATTTGCTTTGCTCCCACTCCCTTCCCTCCCACAGGGTCCCAGTCCTCTGGGCTTGTTTTTTTTTTCCCCCTGGCCTTTATTTGCTTAATCCCATTGCTTAATTTGCAGTTATTTATTTAACTTTCAGGCCCGGGGTTTGTGGGGGGGAGTGTTGGTTTATAGAACCCAGGGTTATTTATTTTTCAGTAACTCACCCCGTTTGTTGTTTTGCCCTCGTCACGGGGACATTTCCAGATAAGAACTGGGAGGAGTGAAGGAACAAGCAGCCCCGCTTAAAGCTGCCAAAGGGCAACTGGGATTTCTCCCTTTGGAGCTTTTTCTGGTGCCTTTGGGTGGTTTTGGGTTGTGTGGGGTGGGTGGTCGTGGGTGGGTATCAGGGATCACGGAATGGTTTGGGTTGGAAGGGACCATAAAGATCATCTGGGTCTGGAGGGACCTTAAAGAACCCCTGCATGGGCAGGGACACCTCCCAGCAGCCCAGGCTGCTCCAAGCCCCATCCAACCTGCCCTTCAACACTGCCAGGGATGGGGCAGCCACAGCTTCCCTGGCCAACCTGGGCCAGGCTCTCCCCACCCTCACAGCCCAGAATTTCTCCCTCCCATCTCAGCTCCAGCTCCCTCTGCCAGCTGGAAACCCTTCCCCCTGCTCCCAGCCCTCCCTGCCCTTGTCCCAAGCCCCTCCCCAGCTTTCCTGGAGCCCCTTCAGGCCCTGGAAGCTGCTCTCAGGTCTCCCTGGAGCCTTCTCTTCTCCAGGCTCAACACCCCAGCTCTCCCAGCCTGGCTCCAGAGCAGAGCTGCTCCAGCCCTCCCAGCATCTCCGGGGCCTCCTCTGGCCTCTCTCCAACAGCTCCGTGTCCTTCTGGTGTTGGGGGCTCCAGAACTGCACACAGTGCTCCAGACACTGTCTGGGTGTACCTGGCCTTGGCTGCCCTGAACAAGGGTGTCCAGGGCTGTCTCAGCTGCAAATGGGTGCCCAAAGCCAGGTGAGGTTTGCCAGAGCAAATTCCCACTTGGATTTCATGAGGCTGCAGCCCTGGGGACCCAAGCAGCTGCCAAGTCACATCTGAGGAGAACATTTGGTACCAGGGGAGCTGGACAGACCTTTGGTGGGTTCCTCGTTCTCTTCTCATCCCAAAAGTCCCCACAAGCTCCCAGCTGGCAGATGGGATAATTTCCAGCTCAGGGTCGTGATGCAGCAGCAGCAGCTTCCAAAAGGCAGGGCCACATTGTCCTCCTGGCACTTCTTGTTGGGCTCTGATGGATGGGCCAGCCCAGCCACGGGAAACTGGAGACACTGGGCAGAGAGACCTGATGTTTCCAAAGGGAAATGATCTGCTTCCTTTGCACGAGCTCATTAAATACTAATTAAACAACCACTTCATTAGCTCGAGCAGCAGAGGAACATGCTGGGAAGCAGGAGGCAGCCAAATCAGTGCATTCAAAAATCCTCCTTGCCCAGGTGACCCTGAGCTGTCCTCCCCAGCAGGGCTGCACCAGCCAGATAATGCACTGCAGAGACAGGGAGAAACTTTATCAGCTCTGCAAGATCTCAGCAAGGCATTGTTAGATCTCAAAAAAAAAAAAAAAAGAGAAAAAAAAGGGGGTTATGAATATTTGAGAGCTGTGGAGCTCCCTCCCTGCCAGGGAGGCTGTGCAACCTGCCCAGGGATGCTCCAAGGACCCACTGAATGGGGCTCCTTTGGGGGTGGGAGGTCAGAGCTCCTTGACCAAGGGAAGCTCCTGGTGGGAAAAGGAGATTCTGCAGCTGCCGAGGAGCAAGGGGCAGACCCAGGGGGACCCTCGGCAGCAGGAGGGAAGTGTGGACACCCCTTGCAAGCAGGTACCCGTGCCGTTGCACGAGAGAAGAGCACCATCTACTGACTCCTCTTCCTCAGCAGCTCAGTTCCAGCTGCTGGGAGCGGCACGAACGGCAAGAGCAGGGGCTGCTGCTCCAGCCCAGGCCCAGAGAGTTGCCCAGAGGATCCTGATTTGCAGGACTGTGGTGTGATGGCAGCAAAATGCTTTTGTCACAGGATCACGGAATGGTTTGGGTTGGAAGGGACTTTAAAAATCATCCAGTCCCACCAGTCTGCATGGGCAGGGACACCTCCCAGCAGCCCAGGCTGCTCCAAGCCCCATCCAACCTGCCCTTCAACACTGCCAGGGATGGGGCAGTGTGAACTGGTGTTGCAGTCACCTTCTGACAGGGGCTTGTAGTGAGGGGACAAGGGGGAATGGATTAAAACTGGCAGAGGGGAGATTTATGTGGGACATTAGGAAGAAATTCTGTGCTGTGAGGGTGGGGAGAGCCTGGCCCAGGTTGCCCAGGGAAGCTGTGGCTGCCCCATCCCTGGCAGTGTTGAAGGGCAGGTTGGATGGGGCTTGGAGCAGCCTGGGCTGCTGGGAGGTGTCCCTGCCCATGCAGGGATGGGACTGGATGGGATTTGAGGTCCCTTCCAACCCAACCCAGTCTGGGATTCTATGATCATGTGGGAATGGGATGCAGGTGAAACACTGGCCCAGGAGATGCCCCATCCCTGGAAACATTGACAGCAGCTTGGACCAGTCTCTGAGCAACCTGATCTAGTTGAAGATGTCCCTGCTCATGGCAGGGAGGACTAGATGAGCTTTAAATGCCCCTTCCAATCCATACCCTTCCATGATTCCAAAAAAACCCCCAAACTCCTTGGAAGGACTGGGTTTCTCCTGGTGGCCCAGCCCTCTGGCTCCCAGTCTGCAGCCACCTCCTGCCTGCTGCTGCCACTCTCTGACCAAGAGCTTCCCTGCAGCTCTCCCAGCTGGCAGGTCCCTGGAAGCCCTTGACCTTGGAATACTTGGCCGTGCAGACCCCGAGTGCAGCCCCTGCTCATGGAAAGGATCATTCCTCTTGGAAAAACAAACGACACACGAGCATTCAGGAAATCCCAGCACTCGGAGAACGGGCTCCATGAAGTGCTTTAATAAAAAGAACTGGTCCCAGTCTCACTGCAGCCAGTTCAGGGCTGTTCAATCCTCCAGAGGACGTGGTGGAAGGACTGTTTCTGGGAGCAATGGGAAGCAGTTTGCAGGAAAGGACAGCAGCACTCACCCTGTGCACAGAGGTGATAAAATGTCTGAGATGACATGTGAGCACAGGTGAATAAACTGGGGGCTTCCAGCTTGGAACAGGCCAGGTTGGCAAGGGCAGGTTGTGCTGGTTGAGCCCCAGTGCTCCAGGTCCAAGCTGAGTTTGCCAAGGGGCAGCTCAGTGTCCTGCATGACACCTCTCCTCTTGTGGGGCTGAGGCTGATGGGTTTTTGCACGTGGAGCTGAGAAAAAGAAGAGCAGGGTTAGTGCTGGGACTTCCCATCTCAGCTCTGCTGGTGGCTGGCGGGGACCCAGCCAAAACCCGAGGCAGAAAGGGTTGGAATGCTGCAGAAAACTGGTTCACCCAGGGTGGCCAGCACCCCGTTAGCCTCCTTTTGAGATTTAGGGGCTGCTTCTGAATCCCTGCCTCTCCTTTTCCTGCACGGAGGAGCTGCAGGGAGAGCTGCCAGCAGCTGCAGCATGGGTGCTGATGCAGGCTGAGCTCAGAAGAGGAAAACCACAGACAAAAAAAGAGAGGCTGAACTCATGGTTCCCTTTTCCTGTCCCTCAACCACAGGACTTCCCTTCCTGTCCTGCAGAAAGAGGAATCCCGTGGGCTGTGCAAAGGCCAGAGAGAAATATCCTTGTTATTCTGCTGCTGAACTTCCAACTGCAGTTCTTCCAGGGCAGCAGAGGAGGGAGGTTTCAAGGCATAGATTCAACTGAAATGTCAGATCTTATGAATGGGCAGTGCTGGAGGGACACGAATTGCAACACAGCTGGATTTCAACATCTGCAGCAATAGCTGGGATGGGGCAGAGAGAAATCCTGCCCTGGCTGAGGAGGAGGGAAGCAAAAGAAAGAGGGAAAAGTACAAATTTCCCCCGTTTGGTTCTGGTGAAAGTGCCAGCCCAGTTTCCTGGCGGTCACTGACCTTGGGAAAGATGTGTGAGATGCTTCCACTCCTGGAAAAAAAAAAAACGTTCAAAAGATGAGAATGGGGTGGGCTGGTGTGTTGTTTTTCCAGAGAAGACAGAAGGAGCAGTGTTTCCTGCAGGATGGGCTTGGCCCTGCCACCCTTCCAGCCGGGCTCGACGCCGCGCTCAGGAGCTCCGAGCAGTCCTGGGGCTGCAGAATTGGCACCAGCTGCTCTTCTCAGGGAGGGTGAAGTCTGTGATGGGCTTTGCTCCTCAGGGAAGGTGGTGCTGGAGAGGCTGAGATTTATGGAGAGAGGCCACCGGGCTGGTTGTGGTTCTGTCCAAGAACAAACAAACCATCAAGAGAAATAAAGCAGCTTGCAAGTCACGGTGCTTCGCAGCCTGCTGCAGGTTCCCAGCCCTGGCTGCAGCTGAGTGCCAGGTGGTGATGAGAGACCTAATGGCTTTGTGGAAAGGCAAGTGGAGAATGGATGAAAAACAGCCCCCAGGAGAAGGACCTGGGGGTGATGGTGGATGAGAAGCTCAACATGAGCTGGAGCCCAGAACCCACCCGTGTCCTGGGCTGTGTCACCAGCAGCGTGAGCAGCAGGGCCAGGGAGGGGATTGTCCCCTCTGCTCTGCTGAGACCCCCCTGCAGGGCTGGGAACAGCTCTGGGGTCCCCAGCACAGGGAGGACACGGAGCTGTTGGAGAGAGGCCAGAGGAGGCCCCGGAGATGCTGGGAGGGCTGGAGCAGCTCTGCTCTGGAGCCAGGCTGGGAGAGTTGGGGTGTTGAGCCTGGAGAAGAGAAGGCTCCAGGGAGAGCTGAGAGCACCTTCCAGTGCCTGAAGGGGCTCCAGGAAAGCTGGGGAGGGGCTTGGGACAAGGGCAGGGAGGGCTGGGAGCAGGGGGAAGGGTTTCCAGCTGGCAGAGGGAGCTGGAGCTGAGATGTGAGGGAGAAATTCTGGGCTGTGAGGGTGGGGAGAGCCTGGCCCAGGTTGCCCAGGGAAGCTGTGGCTGCCCCATCCCTGGCAGTGTTGAAGGGCAGGTTGGATGGGGCTTGGAGCAGCCTGGGCTGCTGGGAGGTGGCCCTGCCCATGCAGGGGGGGCACTGGGTGGGCTTTGAGGTCCCTTCCAACCCAAACCAGTCTGGGATTCTATGATTCTATTAAGTGGCTAAAATATGAGTATGCAAACAGCAAGAAGGAACTTAGAGAAACATTTGGATTTGTTTCCTTTCCTTTTTTTCATGAAGCACATTGTACAAACCAGAACATGGGGGAAAACAAGGTCTTTCCTTGGACACCAGCTGGGTGAGCCCTCATCCCCACTCTCCTTTCAGCACTGCTCTGAAATTCAGAAGGTACCTTGCCAAGCCTTCATTGTCCACCCAGCCCTTCTGCTGAGGCTGCAGATGGAGGCTAATTGATGGCATTTGTGGTGGCAGAACATTCAGGGAAGCCCCACGTAGGGGTAACAACCCCCGGGCCACGTCCAGCGTGGGCAGCTCGAGCTGCATCTCCAGAGGGGATGCAAAGTCCTGCCCACCCCAGCGCCTTGCTGCCCACACAGCCTTCCAATTAGTCTTAATTGCTTCTAATGACCCCGATGCCAGCAGCAGCGCCATTAAGAGGGGCAGAGTTTCTCCTAAGAAGGATCTTACTGAGAAGTAATTAGTCACTGAGCCCGACACCGCCAGCCCAGGGCGGGCACCACCGGGTGCTGAATAATTGAACAAGTTCCTGCTTCTTGGAAGCATTTGTGACTTGCAGTTGTTATTGAAGTGAAACTTTAGATGGATTTATGCACAGAAACCCTTCAAGCTGTGCCTGTATCAGCCCTCCCAGTTATCTAGATTATAGTACATCTTCACTAGAGAAGGTTAAATGAATGGCTGTGTGTGTGTCACAGCTCTGATCAAGCTTTCTCCCCATTTCCTTCCATTTTGTCTTTTTCTGGAGGTGTTTCCTGTCACTTATTAATTGAAATATAATCCCACCCAGCCCAGACCCAGTCAGTCCTGAAGGGATGAGAAAGGGGTGTCCCTGCTCATGGCAGGGGGGTTGGAACCTGGTGGTCTTTAAGGTCCCTTCCAACCTTCACCATCCTGTGATTCTATGACTCTATGAAATCCAGTTGGTTTCTGGAGTGGAGAAGCCCTTGGGCTGGAAGGAGAATCCCTGGCCCAGCAATGACAGGTGGAAGGGATGAAGTCATTGAAAACCTCATTTTGACACTAATCCAGTCCACCTGGGAGAAAGTGAGTGACAGGTCTGAGAGATCCCACCCTTGCAGGGCAGCCCATGGAATGAAGGAGACGTGAAAACCCTCCGGGGAAGGAAAGGGCTCTGGGGTTTCATTCTCTGTGATGCCACCAGTTGGATCTCACAGGCACTGGGGAGAGGCTGCACGGATGCAGGGGACAGGGAAGGACTGATCATCTCCAGAAGACTCCAAGTCACAGTATCATGAAATCATAGAAGAGCTTGGGTTGGAAGGGACCTTTCAAGCTCATCTAATCCAACCCTCCAGCCATGGGCAGGGACATCTCCAACAACGTCAGGTTGCTCAGAGCCCCATCCAACCTGGCCTGGAATGTTTGCAGGGATGGGGCATCTCCCACCTCTCTGGGCAGCCTGTCCCAGTGTCTCACCACCCTCAGAGTAAAAAATGTCTCCCTG